>NW_006922852.1:28366-31183 GCF_000298275.1 Orycteropus afer afer | reverse complement strand
CTTAAGCAACCCTCACCTTACTCTGTAACAGTTACTGGAACAATAGTAACATGGACAGAGTCCTTAGCTACACTCACCTTATGAGGTTACACTCATGGTGACAAATGTCACATTGACAGAAAGATAAGCTGCACTCGTCATACCGTTTTCCAGTTATGGTGACAGTGGTCACATTTTCTGGACCTAAGCTACACAATCCTTATCATGTAACAGTTATGGTGAAGATGGTCACACTGACAGAGGACTTACCAACACTCGCCTTATGCTGTTTAGTCTCTGTGACACTTGACAAACTGACAGACCCCTAAGTTACACTCATCATACCTTGTCATATTTATGGTGACATTTGTCACCCTGACGGACAACTAAGGTACACTCGTCATACCTTGTTACAGTTGCTGTGAAACTGGTCACATGGTCAGGAACATAAGCTACACTAGCCTTACCCTGTAACAGTTATGGTGAGATGGTCAAACAGACAGAGACCTTAGGTATGCTCCCCTTAAGCTATTACAGTCATGGTGACACTGATCATACTGACAGAACCCTAAGTTACACTAATCATACCCTGTTAGAGTTATGGTGACATTGGTCACACTGACAGACACCTAAGCTACACTTGTCATACCCTGTTACAGTTGCCATGAAACTGGTTACATTATTAGGACTTAAGCTACACTAGCCTTACCTTGTAACAGTTACTGTGCCAATGACAGAGACTTCAGCTACACATGAATTACCCTGTTCCTATTATGGTGATACTGGTCACACTGTCAGTGACCTAAGCTGCACTCGCCCTACACTGTTATAGTTACAATGATGTTTTTCATACTGACAGAGACCTTAGCTACACTCGCCTTATGGTGTGCAGTAAGAGAATAAACTCCTCTTTCTTAAGGCCATCCTGTTTGTGGCATATTGTTGTCAGAGTAGCACTAGGTAAACAGAGCATTCCTCTTTTATTACTCTTCTTCTTTCTCTTCCTATTCTATTTCCTCTTCCTCTTCCTGTTCCTTTTTCTCTTCCTTTTTCTTACCCTCTTCATCTTCCTGCTCCTTTTCCTCTTCGTCTTCCTATTCCTCTTCCTCTTCTTGCTATTCCTCTTCTTTTTCCTTGTGGTTGTTAAATTTGTATGTCAAATTGGCTGGCCCTGATTGAGTGGCTTGGAAGCTGTTGGTAGTTATTCTCCATGATGGGATATACCACAATCAGCTGATTAGCTGCCTTTGGGATGTGGTCTGCTTCCTATGTATATGGAGAAGCCATAGGGATAATATCTAGCTTATGGCATGCTTGGGACCTGTATGTAGCTGAGTCATTGTTCAGGAGCCTGCCATGCTGTGCCGACATTGGGACATACAATGGACTTGAATTAATGGCTTGCTGTGTAGTGTGGTAACATCAGGACTGTGCCATTTCATTTGTCCACCTTGGGCTTGTTAGCCTCAGCAGACAGGAGATGCATCGTTAAAGAGATGCCTCTAGGTTCAGTGGGCTGGAGCAAGAGACAGAGCTGAAGCCCAAGATCAGGGACTTTCACACAGCCCCTAGAGCCTGGCATTTTGAACTTGGACTTCTAGCATACTGAACTGTAAGAGAATAAACTTCTGTTTGTTAAGGCCATCCCATTAGTGGTATATTATAGGCAGATTTGCATAACACCTGATAGTCTTTGACAGTATCTTAAAAAGACCTTTACAAATAATTTTCATATTCACCCTAAGCTTTTATCAATAAATAGTTATGATTATAACTATAATTGTAACTATATAAGCATTAAGTATAAATTTCTTAAGTGTGTTATGGTTATAGAAAGTGTAAGTACCCACTCTGCATTAAAGAGAATGAAGAATGATAAACATACAAATCAACCCAAGTCATCTAGGGTTAGTAGTAAAATCCAAGCATGAATAGTTATTGTAATGAGAAGAAGCCTGACATGGTTTCAATTTCTGAAACAATATTTACATTTTCAAATTGCATTTTGAATTTACAGTTATACATAAAGAATTAATTAATTAAGACACAACTGGTTTAGTTGTTAGTAGTTTGGATAGTCTTCCAATTCATATAATTCTAAGCTTGGGAGAGCAGTTTCTCAGAGACTACATTTCCTTATCTGAGTTTTGTATGTCAAAACCATCATAGAAACCTGAACTAGAAAAGGTCCAGAATATCATCTGAGATTAGCAAATTGATGCTCAGCAAAAGTAAGTAGTTTGTCCAAGGTCACAAACCAGTTGACCCTGACCTAAAATTCAGATTTCTTATCTCCCAAAACAAAACCCTTTTCAGTACATCAGTGGCTCTTGAAATTTAATGGTACATCAGAGGGGCATTTGAAAACACAGACTGATGGATTCTCCATAAGAAATTTTGATTCATTTGAACTGGGATGGGGCCCAACAATTTGCCTTTCTAGCAAGATCCCAGATGCTCCTGATGCTACTGGTCCAGGGACCAGACTTTGAGAACCCTGCATTATATTTGTATACTATCATTCTTTTAAAGGACTCCTTACATGAATAGACACTTCACCGAGGAGGATATTCAAGCGGCCAACAAACATATGAAGAAATGTTCACTATCATTAGCTATTAGAGAGATGCAAATCAAAACAACAATGAGGTACCATATTGCTACAGCACTAGTAGCAAAGTTCAACAAGACAGAAAATAACAAATGCTGGAGAGGTTGTTGAGAGATTGGGACTCTCATACACTGCTGGTGGGACTGTAAAACGGTACAACCATTGTGCAAAGCAGTATGGTGATTCCTTCAAAAGTTAGAATTAGAAATACCATTTGACCCAGCCAT
>NW_006922852.1:23167-27064 GCF_000298275.1 Orycteropus afer afer | reverse complement strand
AAACTGTGGTCAATGACATGAGACAAAGTATATGTCTACTGCTGTATGGAAAGTGAATTTGCTGTGTAAATTTTCACCCAAATCACAATAAAATAAATAAATAATAAAGGCCTTCTTAACAGACTACTTACTTTTTTTCTCCCTGGGAAACAGATTCCCATGAGTTCCAGAAATCCAATGCAATTATGTTTTATTACTCTAGTAATTTTCAGTTTACAGTGTTATTTCATAAAGATTGTCTCTATAACTCTAAGGAATGGTTCCATATTACGTTGAGGGAAATGAAGATTCAGATAGTTGTTAAGTGAGTTATCCAGGACTTAAACTTAAGTATGACTCCAGAACTCACCTTGTCAGTGATCATCATTCAATTACTTCAGTTAATGTCAAACTCATGTGATTTCAAGGCAAACGTACATTACTGGCTACACTTATTTCTATAAAGGCAGCTAGTAATGCTGACACACTTGTAATACTTGTGGGAAAATATTAAGTGTTTGGTGGTCCAGGAAAGTTCAGACCCTGAGGTGAAGTGAGGTGGCTGCATTTTCAGTGAAACTCTTAATGTGGTTAGTTGCTTAAGTATGTGCACATCACCACCCTACTTAATGTTCATGCCATTGTATGACTTCTTCCTTCTCTTAAGGACCTTAGTTTCCCTGGGACTCTGTCTTTTGCTTTCAGAAATGTGGACAGTATTTGTCATTTAGGTGCTTTGAACAACTTGTGTGGCCTAATGAACCATCAGGAGCTTTTTAGGTGAACATTTATTCACAATATGTCCTTGTCTATATATAGTTATCCATATTATACACACATATTCATATACATTATAAGTAATTTTATGCAGTTATGGTTCATTCAGTATTCAGAAAGATAAAGGTATAAATCACCCGTGTGTCAAATAAAATGTCACTGAACATGTCTTATGAAATCTTCCTTTAAAATCCTAATCTTTGTAATGTTCTATCAGATACCATCTCTTGAGACATATCTGACTTAGTCAATGTTCCCTTGTGCATCTTTGATTTTTTGCAGCAGACGTTTTGTTCTGGATATTTTATGATTGTTGTTGTTGTTGTTATGTGCCATCGAGTCGGCCCCAACTCATAGCGAACCCTCCTTGGGTTTCCGAGGCAGTATCTATGATTAGCACAGAACAAAATCAAAAGATCAGAGATCCACCTGAAGTGAAGCTTGCAGTGATAGTGCTTTCTTACAGCTGACCTGTGGTTTTGCTATGTGATTCTGGTTTCTTCTCTTCATCTTTATTAGTTTGAAATAATAATGACTACTTTTAGGGAATTTTATGAATTGTCTTCTGGTTTCATCTAAGCTCTATGAAGAAAAAGGAAAACATCTAATTTATGATACTTTTTATACTGAAAGAGTTTCTTCTAATCTGAATTTATAGTTAGCATAGGAAAAGGTGAACAACATCACTAGTCATTAGGAGATACAAGTTTAAACCACAATGAGATATCACTATGCCACCACAAGATTATTTGAAGTTAAAAGTACTGACAACCAAGGGTTGATGAATTTGTACACTATCTAAATTGCTCACATATCACTAGTTGGAGTATAAATTGATAAAACTACTCTGAAAACTATTTTTAAAATTTTAGTAAAGCTAAACAAGCAAACAAATCCACAAATATCCTACGATCCAGCAATTCTACTCTTGGCTATATACACAATAAAAATGTATACATATGTGTACCAAAATACAAGAACAAGAGAAAATTACTAGCAGGAGATGACCAAAGATGGCAGCTTAGTCAGACTCACTATGCCTTCCCCCTACAGCAAAGACTCAAGAAACCAAGTGAAACAGATACAGATGATAATCATGAAACTCTGAGCTACAAACAGAAGGACAAAGAACTAAATCAAACACTGAAGGAGAAACTAAATGAAAACAGAAATTGAGAAGAATTGTGGATTGTAGGCACCCTTCTAGCCAGCCCAGCCCAGCGTAAGCATTTTGAGACAAAACAAGTTTATTTCTGTCTGAGGAGCATAGGAACACAGTATCACAGCCAATAGGACACAGAGATATTGTGTGGACAAACCCAGAGTGAAGCCAAATGGGGAAATCATGACTAGGATCTAAGTAGGGAAAATGCAGAAAGGTGGACAAGGGCTCTAGGTTGGGGCCAGGATGTGTTCACCATTGGCACTCTATGAGAAGTGCCCTCACACCTACTCTGATAACAAGAGGAGCACAAATACCCTCTTTCACCCTTACACTCCCAATGACTGTGCCTCCCCATGTCACCTTCCTGGTGACAGGCAGTGCAAGAAACCCTATCCCACCCATGATTGGTGAAGTATGCCCAGTCCCCTCCCAGTGACTGACAGTGTCCCCCTGCCTAGTGATCCACAATGCACACTTCTGTGCCACCAGAGAGGTGACCAGTGGTGTATGCTCCTGCAATGCCAGACCAGCAGCCAACAGTGAGATCCCACCCTAACTCTCCAGTGCCGTACCAGCCAAGTTATAGGCAGCATGCACTTCCATGCTGCTAGACCAGCAATTGATGGATTGGCCAGTTTGATGACATGAGTGCCCCATTATCCTTCTGCTCTTGCTTCCCTGCACACCCAGCAACTGGTGGCAAATGCTCCCGCACCTCCTACCTAGCAACCAGCAGAGCAAGCCTCACCCTCACTGAGCAACAACCAGCTGTATGAGCTCCTGTGCCACCTGCATGGTGAGCAGTGACCTGTACACTCCCATCTCAACCATGCAGCAACCAATTGACAAGAACACTCCTTGCACTCATGGTCAGTGACTGGCTGGAGAAGCATATCATCTCATCAACAATGCCCATCACATTCTGACAGGCACCATCTGCACCTATGTCGAATGACAAGCAGGAGATGATACTGCCTTCATCCAATGTCCACCTAGCTGAAATGTCACACTTCTGACACCCAGACAGTTCCTTCAGGCCAACTGTGCATGCACTGAAACCCTTTGATTCCCCACCACCCACTGAGAAGCCAATTCACGCACATACAGAGGGCCTATCCTGTTCATTTAGCCAGCACTGCTTCACAGTGGCTATAGAGACATCTTGTCTTGACCTCCAGAAGAAGCACTAACTGCTAGCACAAAATCAGAAAAATCCCATGGTACAACAAAGCTGTGGAGGGACTTGATCACTCAACACTTATCACCTAATATCAGGAAAAATACCTGCTCTCCCACCTCCACTCAACCTTGTGAGGAAAGACATACAAGCCTAACTGCAGAAGACTCATACACAGATGTGACTCACCATACCTACTAGTGAGAGAAAATCACATCCAGTCAACCAACACCACCAAAGTCACACATAGACCAGTACCACAAAACAACAGCAATAAAAATAATACAAAGGAAGAAATACATTCTAAAGAGAAAAAGAAGGAACAAAACTCCAGATACATCAAACAATACAAAAAATCAAGACTAAACATATAATCAGTAGAAAATGTATATAAATAAATTAACACCTTTATGTCTCAGAGACAACAGACATTAACAAATCAAGGAAAAATGAGCAAAATGAAGGGACAGACTATCTTCCTGAAGAAATAATGATAATAGAATTACCCAATATAATGAATTCAAAAGATTTCTATTTAGGCTCTTCAAAGAGATCGAGGAAAACACAGACAAACCCTAGAAATATTCAGGAAAACCATACAAGAGCAAAATTACAATATAAACAGACAATTAGAAACCAATACAATAAGCATAGGTACTGAAACAAGGCGGGCTTGTGCTTACTCACTGATCTGCACTGAACACATTCCCTTGTTACCCTACCGAGAGGGACCAGGTCTTCGGGAGCAAGGTAAGCACAGGCGTAGCACAGAGTAGCAGGCCGGAAGAGCAGGAGGAAG
>NW_006922852.1:18567-19322 GCF_000298275.1 Orycteropus afer afer | reverse complement strand
GTAGTGATACTGCCTCAGAAACCCAAAGAGGGGTCGCTATGAGTCAGGGCTGACTCAACAGCACATAACAACAACAACAACAACAACAACAAGACAAATAAAGAATTCAGAGAACAGCTCATGAAAAATGAAATATCACTTACAAAGGGACATCAATAAGACTAGGCACTGATCTCATAGCAGAAACCATACAAGCATGAAGTCAATGGAATAAAATGTATAAAATCTTGAAAGAAAAGAATTGTTAACAGAGAATTACATATTCAGCAAAATTGTCTTTCAGAAGTGATGGTGAAACTAGGGCATTCCCAGATAAGCAGAAATTAAGGGGATTTGTAAGAACCAGACAAGTCTTACAAGAAATGTTAATGTTTCAGAGAACAAAGCACACAACAACCTGAGATAAAGACACTTGGCAGCATCACCAAGATAACTGAGATAAAGACTTTACAAAAGTGAAATAAAGCTGCAAAACTGATAACAGGGAACAAGAGATGTTAAGTTGTGAACAACAACTTCAAAGCAAAAAGAAGGAATAAGTGGTGTAGTTATAGAAATTCCATATTGAGAGGGAGTAAAGTGATATCAAGATATTTTGTTGTTGTTGTTGTTATGTGCCGTGGAGTCAGCCCTGACTCATAACGACCCCTCCTTGGGTTTCCGAGGCAGTATCACTACAGAAGTAGGATTGTCCAACCTTACTTCCGAGGAGTGGCTGGTGGGTTTGAACCGCCAGCCTTCTGGTTAGCAGTCAA
>NW_006922852.1:16761-17867 GCF_000298275.1 Orycteropus afer afer | reverse complement strand
TGTCTCTTTCAGGAGCGTGTGTCTCTTTCAGCAGCATGTCTTCCTCAATCAGCAGTCAGAGAGAGACTTCTGCCTCTAGGAGGCCTCCTTTTGAGCCTGGCAGAGTAGCTAAACTAACCAATCATAGCATCAGAATTCTAGGCACCTGAGAGAGAGCGGGAACCTCCCAGAACATTGCTTTGTGTTGCACCCAACATAAATACCCCAGGTGGGTAGCTTTTACAATCAGGAGCTCCTCAATTGCTCACAGCAAATTGCACCACAGAGTTTAAAAAGACTTATGGCTAGAAAAGCCACACTAAGTAATTTACTACACTGCACATACCTATCGATAATCACACTGAATGTAAAAGGATTAAATGCACCAGTGAAGAGATCAAGAGTGGAAGAACGGACTAAAAAAAAATCCATCAATACATTGAAACACACCTTAGATATAATGAAATAAATAGGTTAAAAATCAAAGGATGGAAAATACTTATCAAGCACTATCTAGATGACAGACACGTATCAACCTGGGTGGAGGGAAAGGCAGTATACAATAAGGAAGCGGTCAGCACAGAATGATCAAGGCAGTGGAAGACATTGGGAGGACGAGCACAAGAGTTAAAGACAACAAAGGTGACCACGATTACATACACAGTTCTGCAATAACCATAATGACAATAGTCTAGGAGTGGATACATAGATATTTAAGGTGAACAGGGATGGGAAGGCAAATGGGACTATAACCATGAATAGGTTTGACAGAAGATATCTCTACCTATGTATTTATACATGCTGCAAATATGTCCATGTGTATAGTAGAGCATACAGGGGGCAAAGTTTTGAAAACTTCTTAGTCATAGCAAATACCTTGAGGGGATGAGTTACTAGGCTTAAGGGCTCAGGACCATAGTCTCAGGGCTACACTAAGGTTAATTGCCATAACATAGTCCACAAAACAATGTTCTATGTCCTACTTTTGTGAGTAGCAACTGGAGTCTTAAAAGCTTATGAGCAGCTATCCAAGGTCCAACTATTGTTCTCTCTTGATCTGAAGCAAAGACGACTGAAGAAAATCAGATACAGGAAACAATCCAGATGTTTAAAAGACTACATGAACT
>NW_006922852.1:13216-16161 GCF_000298275.1 Orycteropus afer afer | reverse complement strand
GGAAACCTAAGGAGGGGTCGCTATGAGTCGGGGTCGACTCGACGGCATATAACAACAACAACAACATTCAACAAATTATACATATTTTGTTTCATGATACTGGTTGCAATCTCCTCAATGTAATAGTATTCTTCCCACTTCCTCCCTGGTTTCCCTGTTTGAATTGTCCTTTCCTGCCCATTCTGGATTTCTGAGCTTTGTTTTTGGGCTGCCCTTTCAGTCTTGTATAATTGATTGTACTGTACTTTCCTTTCTGGTGTAGTTTTTCACTTTATAAGCCTGTCTATTGTTTGGCTGAAAGTTGGTCACTGGGGGTGTGTTCATTTCCAAGCTTGAGAGGTGTCTAAGGGCTAGAGTCTCAGGGGTTCCACCAGTGTCTATCACACCAGTAAGTTCTGTTTTTTTTATGATTTTGTTTTTTTTCTACATTTTCTTTTCTCCCGCTCTGTCCAGGACCTTTTACTTGGATCCTGACCAGGTACCATCTCATTATTCTGGTCTCTGGGTAGTGGAGGCTGTGGTTCACATGGTCCATTAGTTTTTTTGGAATAATTATTTCCTTGACTCTTTGATTTTCATCACTTCTTCATTCTGGTTGGGGAGAGACCAATAGTTAGTTGCATCTTATATGGCTGCTCATAAGCTTTCTCTCTCTCTCTCTCAACAATAGCAAACATTTACTGGGTATTTATTATATTTCAAGGAGCTCTGGTAGTGTAGTGGTTAAGTCATTTGGCTACTAACCAAAAGATCAGTGGTTTGGACCAACCAGCAACTCCATGGAAGAAAGATGAGTCAGTCTGCTTCCGTAAATATTTATAGCCTTAAAAACCCACATGGGTCACTGCGAGTCAGAATTCACTTGCTGACAGTGAGCTTGTGTTTTGGTTTTATTATATTCTAACCAGTATTCTAAACAATTTACTTTTATTTTTTCATGCGGGAGAAAGTACAATTTTTTGTCTATAACATTTTAAATAATGGAGTTTGCTGCTAATTTTTATTCTCTTGTGGGAGTTCTTTTTTAGTTTGATGATAATGATGATGATTGGGGTGAAATGTTACAGAGCAAACTGGTTTTCCATTCAGCAATCCCTATGCATTCTGTTTTGAGACATTTACTGCAATCTTTACATTGTAATAGCATTCTTCCAACTTCCTCCCAGCCTCCACCCTTTCCTTTCCTCATTTTCCCATCCCCTCTCACCTACCTAGTTCTATTGCTGAGCAATTGTTGTCCCCTTGATCTTGTTATTCCTGTTGGATAATAGAGGAAATCAAAATATCTTAGAATCAAATGAGAATGAAAACACAACATACAAACACCTTTGAGATATAGTAAAAACAGTGCTCAGAGGAGTATTTATACTAGTAAGTGCATGCATCAAAAAAGAAGAAAGGTCCAAAATCAATAAATGAACCAGAGAACTTGAACAAATAGGAAAGAGCCGTGAAAGAAGACCACAGTCAAAAAAGAAAGAAAGAACAAAGATCAGAGCAGAAATAAATGAAAAACAATAGAAAGAATAAGAAAAACTACAAATTGATTCTTTGATAGAATTAATAAAATTGACAAACCACTGGTCAAACTGAGAAAAGAAAAAAAGAGAAGGTATAAATAACAAAAATAAGAAATGAAATGGATGACATTATAACAGAACCAAATGAGATAAAGAATATTAAGAAAAATTATAATCCAACCAATTTGAAAACCTAGAAGATACAGACAAATTTCTAAAAATACAATAATACCTATGTAAACTAATTTGGCTGCTAACCAGAAGGCTGGCAACTCAAACCTACCAGTCACTCCTCGGAAGGAAGATTGGCCAATCTACTTCCATAGTGATACTGCCTTGGAAACCCAAGAAGGGGTCTCTATGAGTTGTATCTGACTTAATGGCAGTGAGTTTGTATTTTTTGGTTTTGAAACTAACACAAATGCTGGTGGAAAATCTGAACAGACTCATAACAAAATAAGAATTAAATAAGTCGTTAAAAAAAAAAAAAAAAAAACTCCCAACAAAAATAAGGCCCCAGCCCAGATGACTTCATTGGAGAATTCTACCAAAAATTCAGAGAAAAGTTGACAAAATTCTACTTAAATCATTCTAGAACATAGAAAAGGAAGAGAGATAATCCCTAATTCACTGTATGAAGCCAACATAACAATGATAACAAAGCCAGGCAAAAATTCCAGTAAAAAATAAAATTATAAACCAATGTTCCTCATTCATATAGACATAAAAATCTCAACAAAGTTCTACCCAGCAGAATTCAATACCATGTCTTATGTTGTTCTTGTTGTTAGGTGCCATCCATTTGTTTCTGACTCATAGCGATCCCATGCACAGCAGAACGAAACACTGCCCTGTCCCGCACCAGCTCTACAATCCTTGCTATATTTGAGTCCATCGTCATAGCTACTGTGTCAATCCATCTTGTTGAGGGCATTCCTTTCTTTCTTTGACCCTCCACCTTACCAAGCATGACATCCTTCTCCAGGAAGTAGTCCCTTCTTACAGCATGACCAAAGTAGGTGAGACAAAGTCTGGCCATTTTTGCTTCCAAGGAGCATTTCAGCTGCACTTCCTCCAGGAAAGATTTGTTAGATCTTTTAGCAAACCATGGTACTTTCAGCATTCTTTTCCACCACCACAATTCAAAAGCATCAACTTTTCATTGGTCATCCTTATTCATTGTCCAATTCTAACATGCATATGAGGAGATTGAAAATACCATGGCTTGTGTCAGGTACACCTTAGTCCTCAAAGAGACATCTTTGCTCTTCAGCACTTGAAAGAGGTCTTTTGCAGCCTATTTGCCCAGTGCTATACGTCATCTGATAGCATAGTGCTAAAGCACTTGACTGCTAACCAGAAGGCTGGAGGTTCAAACCCACCAGCCACTCCTCAGAAGGAAGGTTGGGCAATCCTACTTCCGTA
>NW_006922852.1:10123-12583 GCF_000298275.1 Orycteropus afer afer | reverse complement strand
TCCTCTTCTGAATCCAGCTTGCATTTCTGGAAGTTCTCTGTCAATATACTGCTGCAACCATTTTTGAATTATCTTCCTCAAAATTTTACTTTCATGTGATATTAATTACATTTTTCAATAATTTCCACATTCTGTGGGATCACCTTTCTTTAGAATGGGTACAAATATGGATATCTTCCAGTCATTTGGACAGGTAGTTGTCTTCTAAATCTCTTGGCATAAGTGAGTGAGTGCCTCCAGTGGGGCATCCGTTTATTGAAACATCTCAATGGATACTCTGTCAATTCCTGGTGCCTTGATCTTCTCCAATTACTTCAGTGCAGCATCAACTTCTTCATTCAATACCATTGGTTCTTGATCATATGCCACCTCCTGAAATGGATGAAGATCAACCAGGTCTTTTTGGGACAATGACTGTGCATTCCTTCCATCTTCTTTTAGTACTTCCTGCATCTTTCAATATTTTGCCCATAGAATCTTTCAATATTGCAACTCGAGGCTTAAATTTTTTCCTCAGTTCTCTCATCTTAAGAAATGCTGAGCATGTTCTTCCCTTTTGGTTTTCTAACTGCAGGTCTTTGGACATTTCATTATAGTAATTGGCTTTGTCTGCTCGAGTTGCTCTTTGAAATCTTCTGTTCAGCTCTTTTATCTTGTCATTTCTTCCATTTGCTTTGGTTACTCTCTGCTCAAGGGCAAGTTTCAGAATCTCATCTGACATCCATTTTGGTCTTTTTTTCCTTTCTCATCTTTTTAATGACCTCTTGCTTTCTTCATGTATGATGTTCTTGATGTCATCCCATAATTCTTCTGGTTTTTGGTCATTGGTGTTCAGTTAATCATATTTTTTCTCTCATGGATTTTTTAATTGTCTTTAACTTCAAGTTGAACTTGCATATGAGCAGTTGATGGTCTGTTTCATAATGAACTTCTGAGCTTGTTTTGGCTGAAGATATTGAGCTTTTCCATAGCCTCTTGCCACAGATATAGTCAATCTGATTCCTGTGTACTCCATCTGGTGAAGTTTATGTGTTCAGCTGCCATTTGTGTTGTTGAAAAAAGGCATTTTCAATTAATAAGTCATTGGTCTTGCAATAGTCTATCATGCGGTCTCCAGCATTATTTCTGTCACCAAGGCCAAATTTTCCAACTACCAGTGATTCTTCATTTCCAACTTTTGCATTCCAGTCAGCGGTGATAATTAACACATCTTGATTGCATGTTAAGTCAATTTCAGACTGCAGAAGTTGGTATAAATCTTCAATTTCTTCATCTTTGGCTTTGGTGGTTGGTGCATAAATTTGAATAATCATTATATTAACTGGTCTTCCTTGTAGTCATATGTATTTTATCCTATCACTGACAGCATTGTGCTTCAGGACAGATCTTGAAACATCCTTTGTGATGATGAATGGTACACATTCCTCTTCAAATGGTCATTCCTGGCATAGTAGATCATATGATTGTCTGATTCAAAATGGCCAAAACCAGTCCTTTTCAGCTCACCAATGACTGGGATATCAATCTTTATGCTTTCCTTTTCATTTTTGACAACTTTCCCTTTTCTTAGATTCATACTTCATACATTCCATGTTCTAATTACTAATGGATGTTTGCAACTATTTCTCCTCAATTTGAGTCATGCCACGTCAGCAAATGGAGATCCCAAAAGCTTTACTTTATCCACATCATTAATGTTGGTTCTACTATGATGATGCAGCCCTTTCCCAGTCATATTTTGAGTGCCTTCTCACCTAAGAGGCTGGTCTTCCTGCACTGTATCGGACAATGTTTCAGGGCTATTCATAAAGTTGCCCAGCAATGTATCAGAAGTGTTTCACTGCTATTCATAAGGTTGTCCCTGGCCAATTCTTTGAGAAGTGGATGGTCTCTTCCTTCTTCCTAGTCTGTCTCAGGCTATAAGTGTTGGAGACCAAGAAAAAGACCACCAAGAGGACATGATTGCAAGGCACATGATCTAACAGCTAAAAGAAGGCAAGGCCTCTCTTACGGTTGAATGCTTGCTTGGCTCAAACTCTGTGCACTTAGGGCAAAACTTTGTTCCAGGAAAATAGATGGATAAACATTGTTCTAGCAAAGAATGTTGATTATCTTGATGAAGCACTTCATACCAAAGAATAGTATCCCTTAGTAATCATGTTATACTTTAGAATAATGTATCCTGGTAATTATTTCATACCTTAGAATCATATACCTTAACAATCATATTGTTTTAGAATAACACATTTTAGTGATTATTATTTTTGTAAGAAATGTTAACCCAATTAATCATCTATTGTTTTGAGGCATGGGAAAAACCTCCAGGTATGGGAAAGAGTAAAGTTTTAACTTTGTACTAGGAGCTCTGGTAGCATAGTGCCTAACGCACTTGACTGCTAACCAGAAGGCTGGCCGTTCAAACCCACCAGCCACTCCTTGGAAGGAAGGTTGGGCAATCCT
>NW_006922852.1:7837-8907 GCF_000298275.1 Orycteropus afer afer | reverse complement strand
AAAATACTATCTTTATTCCCAGGTTAGGGTTATGTACACATCAATGGCAGTGAGTTTAGTTTTGGTTTGGATGTTCATTGCAGAGTGTTCATAATAGCAAAAAGATGGAAACAACCTAACTACTCATCAGTGGATGAATGAATAACAAATAGTGGTACATACATGCAAAGGAATACTATACAACTATAAAGAATAATGCAGGAGCTCTGGTGCATAGTGCCTAAGGCACTGACTGCTAACCAGAAGGCTGGCAGTTCAAGCCCACCAGGCACTCCTTGGAAGGAAGATTGGGCAATCTACTACCATAGTGATACTGCCTCAGAAACTCAAGGAGGGGGCACTATGAGTCAGATACAACTTGATGGCAATAAAGAATAATGAGGAGTCTCTGAAACATCTTATAACAGGGATGAATCTGGAGGACATTACGCTGAGTATAATGTGCCAATCACAAAAGGACAACTATCGTATGGGTTCACTCTTATAAAAAGTCAAGAATAGATACGCACACAGAAAGCCATGTTCTTTGATGGTTATGAGGGAGAGGAGGGGATGGAAAGGGCTAATCCCTTTCTGGGATAAAAATCACTTGCTGTTTTCCGTGATGGGAAAGGCAATATCAAATATAGATAATTATGCACAACTTGACCTCTGTAAATGAAGACACTAAAATACACAAAGAAAAGGTTTGATTTCAATAAATGCTCTAACATACAATTTTGCAACAAAAATATATATCCGGTTGTGATAGTTGGAGCTGTGTGTCAATTTGGCTGGACCCCAGTTCTGTGTGGTTGTTCCCATGATGGGATCAGATGTATAAGTTTTGAACAGCCAATCCATTGAAAGGGAGTTTTGCTAGGAGTGTGGCCTGATTCCAATATATTTATGGACATCCTGGGAAAAGAGACACTCTTTTGTGGATTGGGATCCTGTTGTGCTGCCTACAACTGTCCGTTGTATCCACCATTTGGCCTAGAGATCTTGGATTCATCATTCGTTGGAGTCAACAGCTAGTATATTGCCTTCCAACCTTGAGCTCGTCAGTCCCTGCAGCTGTGTGAGTCAGG
>NW_006922852.1:6972-7737 GCF_000298275.1 Orycteropus afer afer | reverse complement strand
ATTCATCATTCGTTGGAGTCAACAGCTAGTATATTGCCTTCCAACCTTGAGCTCGTCAGTCCCTGCAGCTGTGTGAGTCAGGAAAAGCCTCCATCTTGATGTTTGATCCAAGAACTTGGAACTTTCCAGCTTCTATAAGTGTGTGAGGCATTTTCCTAAGATAAATTTCACTTTCTCTATATGTATATATAAGCTTTACTGGTTTTGCTTCTTTAGAGAACCCAGCCTAATACAGTGGTTAAATAGGTGAATATGTATGCATATATATATATATATATAGGAAAGCATATGTGAGCACATGGGTGTGCTTGTATAAGTCTATCAGTCTCTCTCTCTCTCTTTCACTGCTGTCGAGTCGGATCCGACTCTTAGCAACCCCTCCTTGGCTTTCTGAGATAGTATCTGTACAGAAGTAGATTGCCCTATCTTCCTTCTGAGGAGTGGCTGGTGGGTTTGAACCACTAGCCTTCTGGATAGCAGTCAAGTACCTTGGGAATTACACCACCAGAGCTCCTAGGTGTATCAGTAAGCATATGAATATACACGTTGCTGTGTGCTCTCTATGTATCCAAATACATATAATATTAAGCACATAGCTGGCACAGTTACATAGACTTCTAGACACCTCCAAATAACAGGATTGGTTTACTGGGTTAAAAGACATAGGACTATACTCTCTTGAGACATCTTAGTCAATTGGCTTAACATGGTTCATAAAGATAATGTTCTACATTCTAATTTGCTGAGTAATGTCTGAGATCTTAA
>NW_006922852.1:3499-4272 GCF_000298275.1 Orycteropus afer afer | reverse complement strand
GTCCCTGGCTTCTTTTGATTTCTGAAATAAATTAACATAGAGAGACTGGAGAAGACCCAAAATACTCATGTAATTTTTCTCACAGTTAATTAAGTAAATATGAGGACAGAGTTTCTTTTCCCTATTGCTTCTTTCCAGTAAGTACAATGAAAATCCCTGAAACAATATGAATTTATATAGAGAGATATACCTCCAGTCTGTCAGTTTGTCATACTGTGGTGGCTTGCATGTTGCTACAAGGCTGGAAGCTATGCCACCAGCATTTTAGATATGGTGGGTAGGTTTCAGTGGAGTTTCCAGCCTATG
The DNA here is from genome assembly GCF_000298275.1 of Orycteropus afer afer. Taxonomy (NCBI): domain Eukaryota; kingdom Metazoa; phylum Chordata; class Mammalia; order Tubulidentata; family Orycteropodidae; genus Orycteropus; species Orycteropus afer. The sequence continues at coordinate 3,966 of NW_006922852.1, read as the reverse complement.
ACAGACTATGAAGAGAGATCTCTTGGTCTACTTCCAGAAATTAGTCAATGAAAATCTTGTGGTTCACAAGCGAACATTGCCCAACTCACTTACTTTGGACTTGTCATCAGGAATGACTAGTCACTTGAGGGGAACATCATGCTTGGTAAAATAGAGGAGCAGCAAGTATAAAAAAGGTCATTGATGAGATGGATTGACCCAGTTGCTGTAGCAATGGACTTGGACATATTGATGATTGTGGAGAAGGTGCAGGACCAGGCAATGTTTTGTCCCATTATATATAAGGTCATCAAGAGTTGAGGTTGACTCGACAGCCATTAACAACAAAGAATATTTATATTATGTATATAACTCTAAAAGATGGGGAGAAGAAAACTAACTGGCAAAGAACCTCAGAACCCAAGGGACTTCATGGTGATGAGTTCTCTACATTTGCTTTTTGCTTCATACACTTCAGGTGTGGAGCT
>NW_006922852.1:2818-3399 GCF_000298275.1 Orycteropus afer afer | reverse complement strand
TCACACATGGAATTAATTCCCAGGGAGCAGCTGAAGTAACAAGTTTTGTTTGTCTTTGGAAACCTCAGAATACTTTTTCAGTACTGCCTTTCTGACCTTTTGATGGAGCAAATCTTTGTTTCCTCTGGATGAAATTTACACCAGAGGACATCCTTGAATATCAGTTGTCTTGTGGGGATGGTTTTCCCCCCAAATGGTAAACTTTACTTATTATCAAAAGTGTCACCTCTCCCAATTAAAAGGTACTGTCACAACCAGGTGCCACTCTCAGCAGTGCAATGGCTGAAACAAGGTGGAATATGGAAGAGAATGTTTCCCATCAGTGGAAGCCGTAGAACCAGGAAATGGATTAGATTCCTTTTAGAAATGTTGTTCATGAATCAGAAGATTTATTCAGAGTTATTTAAAAAGCAGCTAACATTCTATTAGCAGCAAACTATGATCTGTGTCAGTAGTAAGACACTCTTCAGTCATTTATTTCAGTGCAAGAAATCACTGCAGAAGAAATGCAGTTATTGAATATCTAACAGGAAGATAAATACTGAGGTGAAGCTAGGATATTTTCTTATAGAATTATGGAC
>NW_006922852.1:0-479 GCF_000298275.1 Orycteropus afer afer | reverse complement strand
AGACAGTATCGTTTTTAATCAGGTCAGTTTTATCCAAATGATTGTGGGATTATGTGGGAGCATGAACATGGGTATCAAGGTCCATGAAGTCCTTTGGAGAGAGATGCTGTGCAACTTGAACAAATTGGTAAGGAAATAATTATAGGCATGAATGAAGCAGATAAGTTTGAATGAACCTTTTCTTCAAGTCTCACAAATACCACTGCCGGGGCTGCCTATACATGGAGTGGAGATGGCCAAGTATCCCTGTTATATAGGTGTTAAATGTATTAGGGAGTAGGAATGGTCCATCAGCAGCCATTACTGTTGTTGTTGTTATGTGTTGTTGAGTCAGACTCAACTCATAGCAACCCCTCCTTGGGTTTCTGAGGTGGTATCACTGTGGAAGTATATTGCCCAACCTTCCTTCTGAGGAGTGGCTGGTGGGTTTGAACTTCCAGCCTTCTGGTTAGCAGCCATTACTACTTCTGCCATTCTCC
>NW_006922851.1:165664-167761 GCF_000298275.1 Orycteropus afer afer | reverse complement strand
AGTCTTCAGTGGATTGCACCTCATCATAAAGAAAACAAAAATCCTCACAACTGGACCAACAAGCAGCATCATGATAAACAGAGAACAGATTGACATTGTTGAGGATTTCATTTTAGTTGAATCCATAATCAATACCCATGGAAGCAGCAGTCAAGAAATAAGATAACTTACTGCATTGGGAAAATCTTCTGCAAAAGAACTCTTTAAAGTGTTAAAGAGAAAAGTTGTCACTTTGAAGACTAATGTGTGTCTGACCTAAGCCATGGTATTTTCAATAGCCTTGTATGCATGTGAAAGTTGGACAATGAATATGGAAGACCAAAGAAGAACTGATGCCTTCAAATTGTGGTGTTGGTGAAGAATACTGCAAATACCATGGACTTCCTGAAGAATGAACAGATCTTTCTTGGAAGAGACATAGCTGGAATGCTCCTTAGAAACAAGAATTACATGACTTCATCTCACACATTTTGGGCATGTTGTCAGAAGGAATCAGTCCCTGGAGATATCATGCTCAGTAAAGTGGAGGGTCAGTGAAAAAGGGGAAGGCTCTCAGTGAGATGGATTGACACAGTGGCTGCAACGATGGGCTCAAGCACAGCAACTATTGTGAGGATAGCACAGGACAGGGCAGTGTTTCGTTCTGTTGCACACAGGCTCGCTAGGAGTCAGGGCTCACTCAATGGCATCTAACAACAACTAGTTTGGAAGGAAGGAACTCTGCTGGCACAATGTGTAAGCACTTGCCTTCTCACGGAAGTGCTGGTGATTCAAACCTACTCAGTGACTTCATGTCAGGAAAGACCTGTTGATCTACTCACATAGAGGTTGAAGCCTAGAAAACCCTATGAGGCAATTCTCCTCCGTCACATGGGTTGCTGAGTCAGTCAACCCCATGCCACCACCTATGGCAAGAATCAAGAGACTGAAATGCATTCAAAATACACAGTGGCTGGAGCAGTGGCCTCATGGACACCAGTGATCATGAAGATGGTGTAGGACCAGGCATCTCATGGGGTGGTCATGAGTCAGAGCTAACTGACCAACTAAGAACAATAACAGGAACAATGTTGCAAACCTCTGTTATTCTTCTCAGGGAAATAGTAACCTTAGAAGACAGCTTCCCCCGAAAAGTTGATATCATAGCCTAAGATGAGCAAATGGGAGGATTCTTAAGCTAAGTTTGTGGAGGGGACCCAAAAGCACCTACAACAGCAAATGGAAACGTGAAGACCTGGTCCCTCTCCAGCCACGGTATAGTGCTCCTTGGTCACCGCATGTTAATAAACCCACTGCTGTGGAGTCAACTCTGACTCTTAGTGCCCCTGTAGGACATCGTAGAAGTGCCCCATAGGGCTTCCAAAGCTGTCATGTTTCAGAAACCAGACTTCCACATCTTTCTTCTGTTGAGCGGCTGATCTATTGGTTAGCAACTGAGTGCTTAACCATTGTGCCACCAGGGGTCCTTATATGAATAAAGTGCATTTTAATTGCAGTCATTTCAAGTTATGAATCCTTGTAAAACAAACAAAGCATCACTCTTGCTCTATGAAAGAAGACAGCGATTCCTCCTAAAATCACCTTAAGCTTAACCCCAACCTTATCTGCTTCAATTATGCATGCCAGCCAGATCCTCTGTGACAAGCAACCATACATTACCAATAATTCCTATTTTATAACTTTTCTGTTTGATCTGCCCCACAATTCATTCTGAAGAAATTCAGCAGAATAACGGATCATTCTCTCAACCATTTGATGGCTGCTTTGAATATGTAATGCAGCTACACATGTATATTATTTATGAAAAATTGATTGCTGTAACATCTCAATATTCCTTTCATGTTCAGAGAAGGCAGACTTAATACATTCCCTCTGAGACCCCCAGCTGGCTCGGAGTACGTGACAATATGTGGATGAAGCAAATGGACTGACTGGTTTGGGCAGCGTGTCCTCCATGAGGAAATTAGGGAATTACTCTGCACAGCCTGCTCTCATCTGGAGCTGAGGTTCTTTAGCTGATCTAGCACATGATGACTGCATCAGCCTACAGGACCAGCATCTAAAAACCTACAGCCATTGCTGTCAAGTTGGTTCTGA
>NW_006922851.1:163065-164684 GCF_000298275.1 Orycteropus afer afer | reverse complement strand
CATTGCTTTCATTGTCAGAAAGAAAATTTCAAATTTCAAGAGCTATCCTGAAGTACAATGCTGCCAGTCATAGGACAACATGCTATGTCTATAAGGAAGACCAGTTAATACCACTATTATTCAACTTTACACACCAACCACTAATGCAAAAGATGAAGAAATTGAAGATTTTTACCAAACTTCTGCAGCCTGAAACTGATCAAAACAAGCAATCGTGATGCATTGGTAATTACTGGTGATCAGAATGTGAAACTTAGAAACTAAGAAGCATTTGTAGTTAGAAAATGTGACCTTGGTAACAAAAAAGACACCAGAGACCACATGATAGAATATTACAAGACCAATGACTTACTCACTGTAAATAATACCTTTTCCCAAGAACATAGATGGTGAGTGTACGTGTGAACCTCACTGAATGCAATGCACAGGGATCACATGTACTGCGTCTGTGCAGAGACAGTGGGGAAGCTCAACATTATCAGGCAGGACAAGGCCAGGGGCTGGCTGTGGAACAGACCATCAACTGCTCATATGCACGGTCAAGTTGAAGTTGAAGAAAATTAAAACAGGCCCCAAAAAACTAATATGATCTTGAGTATATTCTACATGAAGGTAGAGACCATCTGAAGATAGATATGCCACCCTTAACTTAATGACCAAAGACTAGACGAGTCATGGCATGACATCAAGGACATTATACACGAAGAAAACAAGAAGTCATTAAAAAGAGAGGAAGGAAAGGAAAGACCAAAAGGGATGACAGAGTGACTCAAACTTACTCTTAAATGTATAGCAGCAAAAGCAAATGGGAGAAATGATGAAACAGAAGAGCTGGACGGATTTCCAAGGGCAGCTCAAGAAGACAAAGTGTTCCAATGAAATGTGCCAAGACCTGGAGTTAGAAAATCAAAGGGAAGAACATGTCCAGCATTTCTCAAGCTGAAAGAACTGAAGGAAAAAAAATATATATATATATATCAAGCCTCCAATTATAATATTGAAAGATTCTATGGGCAAGACTGAACTGTGGTGGTGTAGTGCCTAAGACATTTGACTGCTAATCAGAAGGCTGGCAGTTCGAACCCACCAGCCACATCTTCGAAGGAAGGTTGGGAAATCTACTTCCGTAGTGATACCACCTTGGAAACCCAAGAAGGGGTCACTATGAATCAAATCGACTTGACAGCAGTGAGTTTGGTCTTTTTATGGGCAAGAAATTGAACAACTGAGCAAGCATTGAAAAAGATGGAAGGAATATACAGAGTCACTGTACCAAACAGAATTGGTCAGTGTTTAATCATTTTAGGAGGTAACATATGATCAAGAGCTAGCAGTAATTAAGGAAGAAGTCCAAGCTGTGTTCATTGAGATGTCTCAATGAACAGATGTAACACTGGAAGCAATGATTCATCCATGCCAAGAATGAAATTTGGAAGATAGTTACCTGGTCACCCAATTGGAAGAGATCCATATACCCATCCAACACAAAGCAAGGTGATGCAACAGATTGTGGGAATTAGTGAATAATATTGTTAATATCACATGCAATTTAAATTTTGCTGTTGTTGTTGTTGTTGTTATGTGCCGTCGAGTCGGCCCTGACTCATAGCGACCCCTCC
>NW_006922851.1:160893-162220 GCF_000298275.1 Orycteropus afer afer | reverse complement strand
TATCACTTTGAGGACTAAGGTGCATCTGACCCAAGCCATGGTGTTTTCAACAGCCTCCTGCACATGCAAATGCTGGATAATGAGTAAGAAAGGCTGAAGGAGAATCAATGTGTTTGAATCATGGTGTGGTGAAGAGTACAGATATCATGGACTAGCAGAAGAACAAACAACTCTGTCTTGAGAGAAGTACAGCCTTCCGCTCCTTAGGAGCAAGGATGGTGAGACTTTTTCTCACATATCTTGGACATCTTACCCAGAGGGTTCAGTCCCTGGACACCATACATGGTAAACTAGAGGGTCAGTGGACAAGAGGAAGATCTCTTGGGCTGCCATGATGAGCTCAAACATGGCAATGATTGCATGGATGGCATAGGACTCAGCGGTGTTTCATTCCATTGTTCATGGGGTTGCTATGAGTCAGAACTGACTTGAAGACACCTAACAACAACAATGCAGAGCTGTGGGGTGAGTTTGAACTGCCTATTTTAGGGTTAGAGGCCGAGTGCTTAAGCACTGCATCATCAGGGCTCTGTGACATGACTTCAAACAAACAAACAAACAAACAAAAAATCCAACTCCTCACCTTCAAGTGAATTCCGACTGTTGGCAACCCTATAGTACAGAGTGAACTGCACCCATGGTTTCCAAAGATGTAAACTTTTATGGAAGCAGACTGCCACATCTTTCTCCCATGGAACAGTGGATGGTTCAAATGGAGACCTCTTCGTTATCAGCCAAATGCTTACCCACTGTGCCACCAGGGCTCCTTGATGTGACCTTCCAAAGGCTGAAAACCAAACTCACTCTACCGAGTCAGCTCCCACTCAACCCCCATTGGGTTTCCGAGGCAGTAAATCTTTATGGAAGTAGATTGCCCCATCTTCCTTCTGTGGAGTGACTAGTGGGTTTGAACTGCCAGCTTTCTGGTTAGCAGTCAAATGCCTTAGGCATTACACCACCAGAGCTCCTTTTGGGAGGACCTCAAAGCAGTCCTTAAAATAAGGATTTGAGTCCAAGTAGTTTATTGAAGAGGGGAGCCCAGGCAGAACCACAGGGGGCAGGGAAGTGGGACAAGGAAAAAAGGAGAAACACTGGGTGTGATTGGGCCACTGGCTTCTGTCCTTGGGAGCTCTGGACAGGTCTTGTGAACCAGGCCTCTGTCTCCCTCCAGGTTGAGTGCACCAGGTACCTCCACTGGAGGCCGCCCCTGGCCTATCCATTCTTAGCACTTCTGGAAGAAATCCCTAGGGAAAGAATCGCTGGGGGTGGAGAGGGGAGGCTTCAGGAGGACTGCAGGCTGATGGACCAGGGTGTGTGGCAGGGGCAT
>NW_006922851.1:159480-160453 GCF_000298275.1 Orycteropus afer afer | reverse complement strand
TTTCCATCACTTTCTGCAGGAGGCACTGCTGTCCTCATTTCACAGGTGAGGGACCAGGTTCTCCACCATGGTGAGGTCTGCCATGTGGCCATTGGCTGAGACACAGTGGCTTCCTCTTGAGGCCACACTCCTCCAGCTGGACATGTGGCCTCGGTCCCATGGAAGGTCCAAAGAGTGACCCGAGGACAAGGGCAGCCCATAAGCCCATGACTTCAGAGCTGGGTGATCCAATGTATACTTTGACAGAGATGGGATGTTTTGTTTCATTTTATTCTGAGCCCAGTTGAAGGAGATGGCAGAAGACACACAGTAATGATATCAGAGCCAAACTGTGTTTTCTCTGAATATTTTCCGTGAGGTGGAGAATGTTGTTTGAGGGTCAATATTACACTGTTCATTTCCTCATTAGCTTCTAATCAAGTACATAGTGTGCCCTTGCTGCAGGTGACAGGTGAGCTCCCCAGGGAAATAAACACCTGATCCTATTTTGGTGAGGGGCAGGTGTGGTTTGAGTGTGCTCTTGGAGAATCAACTTGACAGTTAGGGCAAGCGTATTCTGTGAGTATTTTACTCTGGGGAGGTGATGTTATCTTAGACAAGTGATTGTGGGGTCTGATCTCTGATCCTTGAGAAAGAAGAGTTAGACTCTCTGGGACCAGACTGGTGGGCAGTCGTCATGACAGGGACCACCTTTTGCATCCTGGTGAAGAAAGACTCTGAGTTCTGCAAATGGCTTCCTGAGCCTCGGTCTTCTCTCCGATACAGTGGGGGTTATGAGCCTCCCTCTCAGCAGGGGGGTGAGTAATGAGATAAGCAGGTACCTTGTGTCTAGCATGTGTCTCCCAGACTGAGTTCAGCACTAAAACCATTGCTGTCACATAGAAACCCTGTAGGACTGAGTAGAACTACCCACATTGTCTCCAAGGCTGTAATCTTTATGGAGAAGGAGGCTTGGTGGCACATAGGTTGAGCA
>NW_006922851.1:124456-125965 GCF_000298275.1 Orycteropus afer afer | reverse complement strand
TCTTGCTTGCATGGTTTCTGCTGAGAAATCAGAGCTTATTCTTACTGGCTGTCCTTTGTAGGTAACTTTTTGTTTTTCCCATGTGACTTTCAGGATTCTGTCCTTGTCTTTGGTTTTGGTGAGTTTGATGATGATGTGTCTTGGTGATTTTCTTTTGGGGTCTATCCTGTTTGGGTTCATTGGACTTCCTGAATGGATGTATTCTCATCTTTTATCATATCAGGGAAGTTCTCCTGCAGCAAATCTTGGACAATTTTCTCAGTGGTTTTATTTTTCTCTTCCTGTTCTGGGATTCTAATGACACATAAGTTATTCCTTTTGGTGGTATCCCACATGAACCTTAGGCTTTCTTCATTTTGTTTTGATTTTTTTTTTGATTGATCCCTTTGAAAAAAAGTATTCAGGTATTTGTCTTTAATCTCATTAATTCTGCCTTCCATTGCATCAGTTCTACTCCTTTGCCCTTCCAATGTGTTATCTATTTCTGACAAGTTAGTATTAATCTTCTGTATTTCTATCTGTAGATTTAGAATAATTTCTAATTTTTCATTTAGTTTGTCATTTTGTTCTTGTATTTTCTTCCAAAATTCTTCTAAGGTTTTTCCTGTGTTTTCTTCGGTCTGTCTCTCAATTCTTTGAAGATACCTAAAGATAATTCTTTTTGAATTCCTTATCAATGCTACTTCTTTCTCAGGGATGTGTCTCTATCCTGCTCCCTTGTTTCTACCACTTTATCTTGCTTCTTTGTGTGGACCGTGATGGTCTGTTGTCTCCGTGGCATTGTGGCATTGTTGTATTTAGATCTTTGTTAACTGTTTTTGAAAAGCAGCCAAGAGTGATTCAGGCTTTTCTTGGTGGTTTTTTTATCATTGGCCCATTGGTGGAGAAGGGGGTAGTAGCTCTCGCTCAGTAAGTGAAGTTGTAGGAGGTGTGGGTGTAGTTGTGTCTTATGGAGACTGTTGTTGTCTCCCACTCAGTTAGACACAAATGACAATTGAATAACCATCAAAAAACTAAAAGCACATGGACAAAAAACACACCATGTAATCACATAGGAACAGTAGCCAAAAAAAGAAAAAAGAGTAAAAAGAAGAAGAAAAAAACAAGAAAACCTGCAATATCTGGGGACAGGGCACTAAGAGAAAAAAAAGTAGAGAAGGAGTGTAATGAAGGGAAAAAAGTGGGAGAAATGCAAAAAGAAAAAACAAGGAACAGGTTTAACCATGAGAAAAAACGGGGGAAAAATTTCAACCGGGAACAGGGAAAAGAACAAATGCTGAGAACTAGGACCTGGGAGGGGAAGATTAAGAACAATAATAAAAAGTACAAAAGTATTAACAATAATAGTTGTTTGAAAACAGACAAATACAAGCAAACTAATCACCAGAAAAAAGAAAGCAAAAAAGAAAAAAAAAATCAGTGGAAGACACAGCAGGGCACCCAGGCTCCGTCTGAGCACATAGACTGTGATGGAGTTCCTGTGGGCCTAGAAGATAGGTGATAGTGGGG
>NW_006922851.1:121212-123841 GCF_000298275.1 Orycteropus afer afer | reverse complement strand
TCTTGCTGCCCCTGATCACAATTCACTTTTTTGTTTTTTTAATTGAAGTTTAACAATCATGCAGAAAATGCCTACCTCACAGTGGGAGAGTAAGGGATAGGAGGATTCCTAGTGTGTGACTAGTTGCCACCATGAGACCAGAATGGAATGGTGCCCACTACTATCACTGAATGTTTTGATCACAGATTCTATAGAATGATCCTGGTCAAAGGGAGAAAACAATGAACAGAAACCCATATTCCAATAGAATCCAGACTTTCTGAAGCCACTGAAGCTGGATGAGCCCCTTAAACTGTTGCCATGATATCATCTTGAAACTTTAAACCAAAGTGTCCCCTGAAGTCTTCTTTAAACCAAACAAGAGGTTAGCTTCCTCAGGAAGGAATGACTGCCTTGCGCCCTATGTTCTTTCAAGAACTACCTTTATGGGATCAAACTGACAGCAGCAACTAGAAAAGTTACACAGGAAACTTGGGGGCTGTGAGTTTGTACCAATGGGGGAGGATCAATTTGGAAAAGCAAGATATGAGTGGTTGTACAACTTGAGGAAGGTAATTGGTGTCCTAAAGTGCACATGTAGAAATCGTTGAGTTGGTGTATGTTAGCTGCGTATACTTCCCACAATCACAACAAATAAAATAAAAAGTGTGTGGATCAGAAGTTTACGTATCCAAGGCTTTCACAGAGGGCAAAGCACATAACTGCCATGTAGATCAAGGGAAAGCTTTTGACCTAACCCCGGAGCCTCCTGATGCTCCCATGTTGACACTCTCCTTGGTCCGTGAAGCATCATCACAACAGCTTGGTGTTCCCTGTGCGTGAACTGTGTATGAGTGGAAGCATGGGGCATGCACTTTTCTGTGCACTGTGTGTGACATTCTTCCATGTTGCTGCCTGTCATACTACCTCGTGCACTCTCATTGCTGTGCAACGCTCCATTGTACACACGTTGTTGCTGTTGTGTGCTGCTGGGCTAATTCCAACTCACAGCGACCCAATGTGACAAAGTAGAACCTTCCTGTAGCATTCCCTACATGGCAATCTTTATGAAAGCAGATGGCCGTGGAGCCACTGGGTAGGTGTAAACTTCCAGCCTCTCAGTTAGCAGCCAAGCACATAACCACGGCCCCAAGGTCCCTTTTCCATGGGACCTCGCTTCTCATGTCCTGGATGCCCCAAACTTCAATTCTTGTCTCCCAGTCCATGACCCAGTGGAAAGATTCTCTGGCTTCCTTGCCTCATAGCAGATGCTGCGGCCCGGTCCTCACCCCCTTTCTCCCCCCAATCCTGCACCAGGAAACCAAGAAAACACTGACAAAGTGCTGTCAGACCATGGGCTTTTGCAGTAAGATCGCTGGGGTCTTGGTTCTCCGGGTCCTGGCTGTAGACAGATGCAGATAGCTGCTCTGTTAAGTCGGGGTTTTTTTTTTTTTTTTTCTTTTTCTCTTGTTCTCACTGGAAGCTTTGTCTGCTGTGAGCTACTGCATTATTACCAAAGGCAGAAACCCAGGAATGGGCATCTTCTGTTTGGAGAAATGTAACAATACTGCTAATTGCCCTTCAAAGAGGTCGCCCTGATTTGCATGGCAGGTGCTCTTCCGTTAAAGCTGCAAGAAGCTGATATTTTAATGGCAATGCAGGTTGATCCCAAGATGGCCAAGTGGTGCTTTTCCAAGTGTGCCTTCTGGGTCCATTTATAACATTTAATCTATCATCATTCACAGGAAATACACTCACAGCCCACATCAAAGGAACACAAATAAGCCTTTGATGGTTTAATAGGAGCTGGCAGGACAAAGACAGGTGGTCTGACCATCCCAGGGATTTCAAACGTGCTGCACACTTTGTTAATGACATCTACCTCTTTGCTGCCTTTGAAGCGTGATTTCCGGCTGGAGCTGGTAAATCTGACCCGAAGGCTTCCGTGCCGGGAGAGTTTGGGAAGGCCAAACCTTGCACAGAAGCTGCAGCGACTCGAGCGGTTCAGGAGGAGAACACTGTCTCCCATTAATTTCTTAATTTTCTCTTGGGGGGTGGGAAGTGTGCCAGTGGGTTAATAGCATAAGAATCTACTAAGCCCTGCCACCAGCCACCCACTAGTTTGTCACACTGAGTGGCTTGTGTGACCCTGGAAGCTTGCCACCAAAGTTTCAAAGGCCAGCTAAGTCCCTCCTGGTGGGCGGGTTCAGTGGAGAGTCCAGACTAAGGCAGGCAAGGAAAAAAGGCCAGGGGATCTACTGCTCTTGTTTTGTGATTTGGGTGAAAGTTTACAGAGCGAATTCACTTTCCATACAGCAGCTCACATACCCTTTGTGTCATGACATTGACTGCAATTTCCCACAATGCAACAGCTCCCCTCCCACTTCCTCCTCATAGTTACCTCTTCCCTGTGTCCTTTCCCCCCATGAACTCCTGCCCCCGAGCTGTCTCCCTGCCCATAAACAGCCCTTCTATTCTCTCTCTCCAAGGAGTGTATCTACCTAGTGTAAATGTTCAGCTCATACGCCTGTCTTTTGTTTGGCTGGAAGCCACAGGTGTGGGTTCAGTTCTAGACCTGAAGGGCAGCTAGGGGCCATAGTCTCAGAGGTTCCACCAGGCTCTATCAGACCAGCAAACCTGATACCCCCCC
>NW_006922851.1:118336-120572 GCF_000298275.1 Orycteropus afer afer | reverse complement strand
TGCAAGCGGTAACTGATGTCACTGACCACTTTGTACAGAAATTCACAAGTGGGGACTAATTTGCTGTGTAAACTTTCACCAAAACACAATAAAATAGTATTGTTAAAAGACCAAACATTATGGATCACAGCAGAACCTTGTCTGTCGCGCTTGCTTTGGACATGCCATTGGGAGGGGTCGGTTGCAGGAGGACCACATCTTGTTCGGAGAAGCAGAGCACCAGTGAGGAAGAGGGACCTCAGTGAGATGGACCGGCAGAGCAGCCCCAACAATGGACTTAAACGTGCCAGTGATTGTTAGGATGATGCAGACCCAGGCAACACTTCAGTCTACTGGATGTAAGGTCACCGTGAGTCGGAGCCCATCTATTACGCCTCAAAGCAGTTCATAATATGGGTCAGGAAGGGGAAGAAGCGTGTGCTAGAGGTGTTCGGCTAGGGGAACCTGGGCCCTAGCCCCACAGCTCCGTACCCTGACACAGGTGTGTGTTCCCTTTTGATCTTCTCCTGGTGGCTGGGTGCTACAAACCAGGGGGACCTACTCATGTCGGCATCTTCTCGTAGCACAGGATCACAAAGGGTGAACAAGCCTTGGAGGCAGCCTGTGGAATCGGAGAAAGATTTCTGTGATAAATCAAAAATGACAAATTCTCCAAGGCAACACATTTTCAGGCAGCTGGATCTTCCCCTTCCACCCCTTCTTAAAGGATACATCCTTCCGGCTTCCATTTCCAAGATAATATTCCTCCTGACCCTTGGGGAACTGCTTGGGCTCCACACAGAGGGACACTTAGAAGTGATTTCAAAACCTCCCACAGTTTGGGGGTGGGATGTGACTGAGGGTGTGAGCACGTTCAGGTTACGTCCCTCTGCATCGGAACACTCATCCTACCGCAGGCATTCAACCGGACTTATCAGTTACTACGGACTCAGCTCCAGCTGAAGGCAAACCCACCTGTCACAGAAGGCAGCATTGCCCAGTGCTGTGTCATCTGACCGATAGTCTGCGTGCTCGGGTCCGTGCTGTGGCTGCTGTGTCTTCCGAGTGACTTCCAGATGCCCTCCGGATCCCAGGAGGACACTTTCCCACCTGGGGCCTGTCTTCCAGCACTAGAGTGGACAATGTTCTGTTAGGACCCACGGGGTTTTCACAAAATGGCCAAGCATTTCTCCCTCCTCTGTCCTGGTCTGGGAACTCAGCTGAAACTCCCCCGGGCTGACCCTGCTGGTATTCGAAATCTCAGTGACGTGACTTCCAGCATCACAGCTAGCGGCAGGGCAGCACGGTGCCTCACCATCAGTGACAGGCAGTGGTCACCAGAGTTGTTGGTGTTGTTGTTGTGTGCTGGCGAGTCAGACCCGACTCACAGCGACCCCTCCTTGGGTTTCTGAGGCAGTATCACTATGGAAATAGATTGCCCAACCTTCCTTCTGAGGAGAGGCTGGTGGGTTTGAACCATCAGCCTTCTGGTTAGCAGTCAAATGCCTTAGCCACTATGCTACCAGAGTTACCAGACTTAGTCATGCTGTAAGTCATGACTTCCCAAACAGGACAAATGTTTTAAGAGTTGAGTTTTTGAATTTACTTTCACTCCATCTTATTTTGGCAAGGACTTCTTTAAAGGTTTTCAAAACGAAGGTTCTGCTTACGTCTGACCTTGGCCAGCCATTTCCTTCCCCTCAGGAATGAGTTTTGGCCACTCACCATTCCAGAAGTAGAGGAGACCATGAAGGTGTGTTTAAGGTCATTGTCCATTAAGTAACACAGGCCTTTTATCTTGCTTCCCTAGCACATGTCTGAGAAAGCAAGACACTCAGTCCTCAGAAAAATAATAAGGAGGCCATACTTGCTATCCATGTCACTTTCATCTCCCTAACAACCAATCCATCAATAAATCCTGTCAATTTTAGCTTCCAATCTAGTTCCATTCTGTTAATTCACCCCTGCCTTCCCCATCCACCCTTGTCTTCCACCAAAACTATTTCAGGGTCCTCTTAATGGATCTATCTGAATTCAATTTTCACCTCCCCTATTCTGGGGCCAGAGTTGTTGCCTTTAAATTCCAAACTTTTAATTTGATACTCTCACTTCCATCTTTTCCGGTGGCTCCCCATTACTCCCAGGAACCCAGACAGAAGAGCAGTCAGTCCCAGGGTTACAGGTGAGGAGAGACAACTCAGGGACACCCAAAGTAGCAGGCAGGAAGAGCAGGAGAAAGGGGATTAAAAGCCAGGAA
>NW_006922851.1:91524-92587 GCF_000298275.1 Orycteropus afer afer | reverse complement strand
TAGAGTTGTCTATTTTTCCTTTCAATTCAGTTAATATTTGTTTTACATATTTTGGAGCACTTTCATTGGGTGCATACATATTAATTATGGAGATGTCTTCTTGGTCAATTGATCCTTTTAGCATCTTATAATGTCCTTCTTTGTTCCTCACGCTGTTTTTCACCTTAAAGTCTATCTTATCAGAAATTAACAATGCCACTCCTAATCTTTTTTGGTTGCCATTAGCTTGGTATATATATTTTTCTACCCCTTATTTTTTTATTTATTTTTATCTTTGTGTCTAAGGTGAGTCTCTTGTATGTACCATATCAATGGGTCTTCTTTTCTTATCCAATCTGCCACTCTCTTTCTCTGGACTGGTGGATTAATCCATTCACATTGAGTATAATTAGTGATTTAAAAAAAAAAAATACATCATCAAGTTGCATCTGACTCATAGTGACCCCTCCTTAGGTTTCCAAGGCAATATCACTATGGAAATAGATTGCCCAATCTTCCTTCCGAGTAGTGGCTGGTGGGTTTGAACTGCCAGCCTTCTGGTTAGCAGTCAAATGGCTTAGGCACTACACTACCATAGATATGAATTTTATTGCTGCCATTATATTGTGTCTTTGGTTGTGTTGTTGGTGATTTCCTTGTTCCATATATTTTTCTGTCCTGAGGTCATTTTGTTATCAGATGTTTCTTCTCTTTGCTTCATTATTGTTGGTTTTGTGCTTACTAAGCCCACGTGTTTTTCTTCTTTCTGAGTTTGCTTAGGAGGATTGTTACTTTTGTCTGTGGTCACCCTGAAGTAAATTCTTATCTCAAGTTTGGGATAGTCACTTCTACAAAGACATTGTCCAATCTCCTTTTCCATTTGGAAGTTTTGTAATTAAAGCTTTTATTCCCTCTATTTGCCTTGCTGCTGGTGTCATCTGCAGATTGACTTCCTTTTTTTCACTGTGCACATTATTTTATGAGCTTATTTTGAGCATTTATCTCTGGCTTGGTTTCTAAGTGGTGATGTCAAGTGTCCTGATTTAATTTGTTTTTCTCTGTTGTGGGTTCTCTATTGGAAGGA
>NW_006922851.1:77830-90109 GCF_000298275.1 Orycteropus afer afer | reverse complement strand
AATTTTTTTTTTCCTCTTTCTCTCTGTTGACCTCACTTGTATTTCTAAGGAGTCCTCTCCTTCTTCATGTTGCCATCTCCACCAGCTAGGTGGGTTTGTTTATTTTTCCCAGTTTTTTAGTCTGCTCTTTTTCTCTGTCTTCACTAAATCTGATACTTTGGCTTCTTCTTAGTTGCTCATAACTCCAGTATCATTATTTCTATGTGCTTTACCTAGTTATTCAGGGATTATGTTGCTCAAGGGAACAAACAAGTGGGTTATAGGTATGACACCATCTTCTCTAGTTTCATAAACTAAAATTTTGACTGTGAAATACAGCATGATAATACCTACATTTCCATTCCTTTTCATTAGCCAGAAGTAAGCCAAAAAAAAAAAAAAATTAAAAAGCACCTTTACTTCGGAAATATAATTCTTGAGGCAAAAGCATTCCCTAGAACCGTGTGGAGAGCACTGCTTGGAGTTAGCTCCCTGTAAACAGTTGAGAGGGAGGAAGGAGCCAGCTGAATTAAACCTCCTCCAAGGGAAGCAGGTAGCCCTTACCTGGCATGTTAAGTCAACAGAGTAAATGGCACTGGGTCTGCCAAGTCATTTCTGTCCTGGAAGCGGCTCTCACATCCCAGCAGTTCCTGGTTTTGACCAGCAAAGATCATTAAAACTAGAAAACTAGTGAGTAACTAACACTGTCCACTTCCTTAGAGAATTTATCTAAAAAGCCTGACTTTGCACTGAGGAATGGAAAAAACAAAAAAAAAAAAAAAACAATATACCCTAATCAGGAATGTTCTTATCAACTATGAGCAATGTTAAAAGATTTTTTATTGGTCCAGATATATTTCAGATCTGTGTGATCCCAAGAATGACCACAATGACTCTTTGTGTTCCCCAGTTTCCTGTCCCCACTTCCATTCAGTATGGCTCAAGTTGGGCCTGAGAATCTGAACTTTCAACAGACATTCACAGGAGAAGTTTGGGTGTCATGCTTTTGTGAACCTTCTCTTACAAAAGCAGGGGCTTCACTGAGATTCCATCTGTGTCTCAAAATATGTAAATGAATCATGACAGTTTTTGCCATCTGGTCAGCAGTTGGTTAAACCTTAGCTCTTAAGACGGAGTTTCTGGATTAGAAGCTATTTCTCACTTCACTGACATCTGCATTTCTTGGGAAACACAATTTCTAGTTTAGTTCTTGTCTTGGATGAATGCACTGGTTCGTGTTGCTTCACTTGAAGATACGTTGGATCCTGGTGGTTCCTGGTAGTAATCAATTCTTCAGTGGCCAACCTCTCATCACTGCAGCTCCACACCTTCACGGTGGCAGATCCCTTTCTGTCTTGGAGTAAAGATCTGAAAGAGAGAATTGATACTAAAGGCTTGCAAGGGGTCCCTCACTATGTCTACTCACTGGAAATGTTCTCATGAAGAAACAGAGTGAGAGATGCTGCCACTCAGTTGTTGTTGTTAGCTGCCCCATGTGGCTCCTGACTCGTGGTGACCCCATGCACAAGGAAAAAAGTTCTACCTGGTCCTGTGCCAGTCCCATGGTCACTTGTGGATCGGACCATTGTGATCCACAGGGTTTGCCACTGGCCGATTTTTGAAGTAGATCACTGGGTCCTTTCTCCTTAGTCTGTCTTCATCTGGAAGCTCCACTGAAACACAACGAATATCACAGACACATGCAAGCCTCCCCTCATGGACAGGTGGTGGCTGCTCACGAGGTGCATTGCTTGGGAACCAAACCTGTGTCTCTCACGTGGAAGGTGAGACTTCTACACTGGACCACTATGGCTCCCCATTCAGTCTCTCTGGTAGTACCACAATTCCTCTCCTTGACTTTGTTTCCTGGTGGTGGAATAGTTCAACTGCTGTAAAGTTCTTGGCTTACTTAGTGAGCCACACAATGCAGGACAGATCAAGAAACGTTATCATTCATTGTGAGCATCACAAGACAGAGATGATCAGAAGTCTGGCCACATTCTGAAAGCAGAGTAGACATTTGCGAAGATTAATTGGTGGAGACAAGATATACTGTTAATAAAACACAGTAAACGAAAATTATCAGAGTATCAATTTCCTACCCTGCTTTAGAATGCAGCCCAAGGACACAAGCAGGCTCCTAAAAAGGAGTTTTAATAACTTTCTTTCTTTGCTTGTGTTCATCTGTAGGCAAAATTTTGTAGTTTTAATAATCATCTCTGACAGTACTAAGTCCCTCCAGTGTTTACACTCTCCCAACAATACATGGCTATAATTACTCTAGCAAGAAATTTAATAAGTTGCAGAAAGTGGAACAAACATGACATCATAGTTTCTGGAAAATATTCATTCACCCTTTTTTGATCAGGAAGGTTTTTCTCCACTGAGGATGAGAGGCATGGGCAGAGACATGTAGTAGCACCTCCTCACCACTAGAGGCACTGCCTCTCTATTGTCTTGTGTCTTTCAATAAAGAATTGGCCCTCAATTTCATACCTTCAATCTAGAATTGTTCACCCAGCAGCACCCAAGAGATCACCAGACTAATCGTGTGACACCATGCATCCTTGCATGGTGGGTTAAATAAACATATTATTAAAATTAAGTTCACCTGTTTGTTAGTCAAGGAACCCTGATGGTGCAACTGTTAAGCACTCGACTGCCCACTGAAAGGTCAGCATTTTGAACCCACCAGCTGCTTACTGGGAGAAAGATCTGGTTAATTGTTTTCGTGAAGAGGGCAGAGTCTAGAGGAGCCTGTGGGAGAGTTCTGCTCTGTCACATGGGGTTGCTATGAGTTGGAACCAACTTGACATCACCCAACAACAACATTTGTGACTCACTTCTAGAAGCTGAAGGCTTCACAGGCATCTATCATTCTCATCCACTCCTTCTGACACACACTCACTACCTGCTCTGAACCGGTCCTCAGGGAGCTGCTTTCTGATCTCCCTTCCTCACTGCCATCTCCTTCTGTGTCTCTTTTTCTGGGTTATTCTCTTCCATCCAACCTGTAAGTCAGTAAACCAGGGAACCCACACATACACACAAGCCAGAGGACATCTGGCAAAGCATGTGACATTTTTAGTCTTTATTTTCTTAAGTGGGAATGGGGCAAAAGGTGGGATTATTGGCATCTTCTAGGTGGAAGTCAGGGGTGCTGTTCCACAACCTAGAGTGCTCATGACCATCCCCATAACAAAAAACAGAGAATATCACCAAGGTTGAGGATCCATGCTCTAAATGTGGAAATTTCCTTGAGCTCCAGCTAACTCTCTTCCCTATCCATCTTCATCACTTTGTCCAGTCCTGTGTATTTACATATCACCCACACTCAGCTGACTCCCACAACTGCTTCCAGCCTTAGTCTCTCACCAGGTCATTGGATTCATACATCCAACTCTATTCTCGGTGTCACCCTTTCTGTATTAAGTGGACATCTAAAACTTACAGTGGGCAGAAGAAATGGCTTAATCCCCACCCAGCAACATGCTTCTTTCCTGGTCTTTATCATTAAAAAACAGCACCAACATTCATTCAACTACTCAAGCACTGAGCTGTCCAATATGGCAGCCACAAGCCACATGTGGTCACTGCGCATTTGAGATGTAACTAATTGGAACTGAGATAATGCTGTGAGAGTAAAATATATCTCTGGATTTCAAAGACTCAGTCGAAGGCTGTAAAATATCTCATTAATAATTTTGATACTAATTGCATATTTGGATGATGCTATTTTGGGTATGATATGAAAAACCATCCTGTTGTTGTTGAGTTACTTCCAACCCATGGCCACTCTATGTGTTAAGGTAGAACTTCACTCCCCACTGCTTTCAAGGCTGTGGCCTTTCAGAAGCACATCATCAAGCTTTGCCTCTGCTGCCTCACTTGGTGGGTTTGAACTTCCAACCTTTAGGCAAGTAGTCAAGCACAAGCCATTTACGCCATTCAGGGATCCATAGATAAAATAGGTTAAATAAAATAAGTTATTGTAACTTATTTCACCTTTTTTAAAAAAAATGTTTACTTTTGTTAATGTGGCTACTAGCAAATTTAACGGCTACCATTATTTTCTCTTGGACAGCCTGCTCTACCCAACCAATTCCGACACAAACCTCTTCACCCATAAGTCCTATTGGCTCCAGCCCCCGAACCCCTCTTGAATCTCCCTTTCTCCATCACCACCACCTCTACCAGAGCCCAGGCTTCCATGATCTTTTGCCAAGACTGTTGATGTAGCCTCATAAGCCATCCTATAAAAACCATGCCAACTGGAATGACCTTTCAACGTCCAATTTCAAATCACTTCATACTGTTGCTTAAAACCTTCTGTTAGCCTCACATAAAGCTAAAGAACCAGCCCTTAATGGCATGCAGAGCCCTATGTGGTCTGCCCCTGTGACCACTCCCGTCTCATGGACTTGCTGATGATTTGCAAACTTTCACCACCATTTCAAAACCCTCTTCTGCCTCTGATAAGTAATTTTCAATTAGACAGATGTCTTTGTTGTTAGGTATTCTCATGTCAATTTCAGCTCATAGCGGCCCCATTGAAAGAGTAGAACAGCCCCATAGGGATTTCTAGACTGTTCCTTATGGAGGGAGATCACCAAGGCTCTCTCCTATGGAGCTGCTGCATAGCTTCTGGCCAGCAGCCAAGCACTTAACCTTTGTGCCATCAGGGATCTTTAAATGGAGAAGGGAGCCATCTCCTTACTGAGGATGGTGAGGGTAACAGGAGAGAGGTTTTGTGATGCATCTAGTAAGAAGCAGGCCGTCCATCACCCATAGACCTGGAAGTCTATTCCTTACAATCTGCTATTCCATTGAATGAGGAGCCTTAGTGCACAGTGGTTAAGCACTCAGTTGCTAACTGAAAGGTCAGTGGTTCTAACCTGCCAGCCTCTCCATGGGAGAAAGATGTAGCAGTCTTTTCCTATAAAGATTTACAGCCTTGGAAACCCTATGGGGCAGTTCAACTTTGTCCTATTGGGTTTCTGAGTTGGAATCAACTTGCTAGCAATGGGTACAGGTACAGGGTGCAGGCTATAAGAAAACAGATATTTTATCAAAGTGAAGCAGGCATTTTTAATAGTCAAAGACATCCAACAATTCAATAGTCTGTTCCAGGGGTCAAAGGATTGCATAGTAATTTGCAGGGGATGAGATGACCCATAGGACTCTTTCCAAATTGTACCTCTCTGATTATTTGGCAGTTTTGGCTGGGAACACCTCTGGTAGACCAATACACTGAGAGAGGAGTTGGGTGGGATGGAGAAAATATATTTGTATAAGTCTGTGTGTGAGTCTGTGAGTTTGCATTTAAATGTGCATGGGAATGCGTATCCTACAAATAAAGAGATATGTGAATATATATGTATCTGCCATCTTTCGTAACGCTTGTAACCACCACCACACCCCCCTCAAAAAAAAAAAAAATAATAACCCCCATGAAGAATGAATAAGCTGACAACACACTATCCGGCTCTGCATCTGGGACGTGCCTAGGAATTCATCACAAGCACTAGCCAGATTTCTTAAAAACGGGATAATCTATTATTCTGTTTTATGTGCAAGTTAAAAGCTAAAGAATGTTATTTGCAGACCTTCAGCAACTTCTGGCTTAGTTCTAGAAATTCCTTGCAGGAGATGGGTATCTTTGATATAGGGCCGCACAGTGCCATCCAGTGTCCTGGTCTTAGTTTCTGAATCGGTCCTTGAAATTATCCCCAAATCTGTTTGAGGGAGGGACAGGAGAAATAGCCAAGAGAAGATGTCAGTCCCTAGAGACAGCTGAGACAAAAGTGTGTGAACCCCACATTCACACACATCATTTGCCCTGAATCTCCCTTCCTCATTTTTTTTTTTTTTTTCATCCTGAAACTTCCACACAGACAAAAGATTAACAGTAAAGAAGAGTGTTGTTTAGATTTCAAATTATTATGGCTTCTGAGAAACTCCAGTGCTCAAATTGACTCTGGAAGGCAAATTCCCAGGGGATCAATTCAACATTTGTCCCACTTGTTATAAGGTCAGGCAGGAAATACCAAACTAGAGTGGTCTCCCGAATAAGGGCAATAGGTGCCACAGTTACTCTGTAAGCAGACAGGAAAGAGGGGCCGAGAGCACTATGTCATCCTTGACTAGAGAGACCATCACCTGTCTGTCAGTGTCACATGGTGGTGGTTGTGTGCTGCTGCAATGCTGGAAGCTATGTCACCTGTATTTCGGATAGCAGCAAGGTTGCCCACAATGGACAGGTTTTAGCAGAACTTCCAGAGTAAGACAAGCTAGGAAGAAAGGGCTGGTGCTCTGCTTCCAAAAATGAGCCAACAAAAGCCCTACAGATCGCCGCAGAACATTGTGTGATATGGACCTGGAAGATGAGCCACCTGGGTCCGAGAGTACTCAAAATACTCTGGTCACAACAATGAGCTTGAGCACACCCACAGTTGTGAAGGTGGCACAGGACCAGGTAGCTGCTGTTCTGTTGTACAAGGGCTCACCAACCCACACTAGAGAGAAGAGCCTTGCTTCCAGCCCAAACTCTCAGTTGCAGACACCACAGGACTTCCACAATGAACCTGTTTGGAGAGACAGAGGCTATAAAACTGGGCGAGGTGCCTCCTGCTGGACCTGCCTTGGGTCTTGCGAGCTTCTGAACCTGGGATGTCTATCAGTTGCCTGGGGCTTTTGACAGGGGAAGTCAGGGGCCAAAACAGCCCCAGATGGAATTGGCATTTGATCAAAGGGGAGAGAGAAAGGGGGCCACTAGATTTTATTTTAGGCCTTCCACCCTGGCCTGCTCATTTCCATCATTCAATGGTTCTCCATCACCTTCAGAATCAAATCCCAACTCTTTAGTGGGATCTACGTCAGCCCCTCCTGAGCCATCTCCCACCACAAGCTCCTTGCTTTCACATTTCAGCCTCATGGGCTTCCTTCCTTGGCCACTTCACCTCCAAGCCTGAACATACACACCTTTTCTGCCTCCACTGTTCACCTGTTCTTCCTCCATCTCTTCCCTTCACCTTGCTCTATCTATCTTATTTAGGGTCTTCAGAAAGCCTTTCCTCATCACCTCTCCACCCAGGTGACCTGACTAGGTCTTGTTCTACAAGCTCCCTCAGACCACTGAAGGGTTCCTACCATAGAGCTTGTAATTTTGTTAGCTGCTGTTGAGTTTGCACCAACTCGTGGCAACTCGATGCACAATGGGTTCAAAGCCATTGTGTCTCAGAGGGTTCTATTGGTTGATTCTTCAGATCATCAGCTCCTTCTTCCTAGTCCATCTTAGTCTGGAAGCTCTGCTGGAACCTGTTCAGCATCGTAGCCTCCAGTGATAGATGGGTGCTGGTTCTTATGAGGTGCATTGGCTGGGAATTGAACCCAGGTCTCCTACACAACAGCTGAGCATTTTTACCACTGAATCAGTCCTGCTCCCTGTACCATAGAACCAACACATCTCGACTGCTTGCATCTTAGTTACCTGCTGGCTTTTCTGCCTCACCCACTATGAGCCAACCTTCTTGAAGGCTGGAGTTGCCCATTCTTCACTCTTGATTCTTCAACACCTGGCTCTCTGCTCAGTATTCAATGAATGGAAGAGTATTTGCCTCACTTTAGACCCCAGGAGCATGTGTTTGCCTACGGGTATCCTTTAAAAGAAAAAGTTGGGATCCACTTATGTATTCATTGATGTGTAGAAGGGCCTCAGTAGGCTTGCAGCCCCCAAGTCAGTCAAGTGGCAAGAGGTCTCTGATTGATCCCAGAGTCACCCTAGGCAGGGTGAGCATGGGTAGAGTGATGGGGGCTGTGCAAATTCTAAGGATTGTGGTACAGAATCCTAACTCCCATTGTGGTTGTTATCTTTAGGTGCTGTCAAGTCAGTTCCAACTCATAGAAACCCTATGTACAACAGAACGAAACACTGCTCGGTCTTGCATCCTAAAGCATCAAAGTCACTGTGGGCCAATGGTTATGGACACTAAATGGGCTGCTGTGTGGGGTCTGTGGGAAGTGAGGAACCTGTTACTGAAAGTAGAGGAGAGAAGTCCAGAGGGGGAAGTCCAAGAGATTCAAAGTCAGAAGAGCTTGATGAGCTCAAAGATGCAGGGGCCATGTAGAAGCACAAGAAGGAGCCAAGCTCTGGCAACAACCAGACATGCTTGGCCGTGAATTCTCCCCCAGAGTCTCTGGGCTGGCCTGGCCACACAGACACCTTGACTTTAGCTTTCCGAGACTCTAAGTGGAGAATCACCATGCCCACTGGACCCAGGAAAGTACACAACTGCCAGAATGTTGTAAGCTGTTAGGTGTGAGGCCATAAGTTTTAAGAGCAATAGAAGCCCCACCAGACTTTGGCTAAGCTGAGCAGGGGAGCCTAAGAGCATCCCTGGGTGGCGCAGTTTCTGCTTGGACCACCAATAGTCACTCAGCTCCTGGAGAGCCTCACGTCTCTCCTCAGTGAACAAATGTCCCTCCTCACAGAATGTCCTCACGAGGATTGAATGAGGTGAAGCACTAGGACCTAGCTGCACATGGCACAAAGGAAGCCTGTGATAAATGGTCGCTGTCATTATGACATCAAAGACTCACCAGGAGAGTCTAATCTGGTTACCCATTAAGCAAAACCACATGGAGCAACACACACTGTTCTAGACAGATCTATCATGGCTTTCTGAAACTGCCCCTCTTCTAACAGAAGGGTCCCTGATGAAAGTGGACATGTTCCTAAGGTAGATGGTAGCCCTGGCTAAAGAAGGATGGACAGGCCTGGACACCCCACCCACACAGGGTGTTAGGGTCTCTTCCTTGAACTCTAGAGTGGAGATTCAGATCCCGGCCTGGTTGGCCATAGGGAGTGGAGAGCTGGGGGAGAGTTGAAGCCAAGGTAAATCAATTGGAAGCTGAGGTTGCAGATGAGTGACACTAAAGGGCACAGAGAAAGGGCATAGAGAGCACCCTGGGGCCAAGGAACCCAGAGAGGCAGATGCCAGAGACCGAGTGGCCTCAGCAGGAGATGTGAGGCCACCTGGTGTGCAAGTCACTCCAGGGTGCATCAAGTGAACATCCACTCCTCGTGACCCCACGTGTGTCAGAGTAGAACCGAGTTCCCCCAGGGTTTTCAGAGGCTGAGTTTTCAGAAGTCAGTCCCCAGGCCTTTCTTCTGCGGCACCTCTGGGTGGACTGAAACCGTCAACCTCCTGGTTTGCAGCTGAGTATGTCAGCCATTTGCACCATTCAGGGACTCTACAGACATACATGCATATGTACATGTATATGTATATGTGCACGTATACATATGTACACTTATTAAAAAGAAGAGAAGTTACCATCAAGTCAACTCTGACTCATGATGTCCCCGTGTGTGTCAGAGGACAACTGTGCTCCTTGGGGTTTTTAATGGTGGGCTTTGTGGAAATAGATCTGCAGGAGTTTTCCCAGAGGCGTCTCTGGGTGGATGGCACATCTCCAGGCACCAGGAGCATTCACCATATGCAGCACTCGGGGCTCCCTAGGTCCCACAGAGCCTGGACATGCTTTCCCACACTGGGGTGGGCAAGGAGGCCCTGCACCCTTGAAACAAATGCCTAAAAATGGAGACCTTCCCTTACAAATCAGAAACTGTCACACAACACACACAACTGACATCATCAAGGTGTGGGAGGAGCCTTGGTCACTGCCCCATGATCACGACCACAGCCACTCATGAGTGCCTTGTTAACAGCTTCTGCCACCCTGCCCACAAGCTCCATTCCCCTTGCCTTTGGTTTTCAGAAAACATATGCTCTTCATCTTATTCTTTCCTTGATTTTCTCACTTAATGTTACATCATGAACATTGTTTATTCAACAGGTATAGAGAAAGCCTATTTTTAATTTTTTAAAAACATTTTTGTTTATTTTTGGTGAAAATAATCACAACAAAACATCCACTATTCCAATAGTGTCCATGTGTACAACTCAGTGACTTTGATTGCATTCTTCAAGATGTGTCACCTTTCCTGAGGTCCTTTTCCAGGTGATTTTACCCTTATTGACACTCAGTCATTGGCCCCTAAGCTTCTCATCTACCATTCTAAGTTGTTGTTGTACAGGGTCATCACGAGTTGGAATTGACTTCATGGCTATGGGTCAAACTCCAAGCCCAAACTCACTACCATCAAGTACATTCCAATGCAAAGAATTGCTATGAGTTGGAAAGGACTGGATGGCACCCAACAAATAACACGTGTTAAGAAGGCTGGGTAGGTAAGTGGCTAGAGCTCTCCTACAGGCGCCAGGATGCCTGAGTGCAATCCATCCATTGCTATTTCCTCAACGTATCACCTTGATTGTGTCACTTCACCCCCGTGAGACCCAGGGGATCTGGTGCCAGCTCGTAGGCTGCGCTGAGCATTACATGTTCAGCATGTGTGGTCCTGAGGACAGTGCCTGGCGCACAGGCAGTGCTTGGCCAGCGCTCCTTGTTTCGTTATCCAGTCATCAGCGGCATTGTTGCGGTGCTTTATAGCGAGAGGATGAGCTCCCATTTCGAGAACACATTACAAAAATTCATTTTCCTTTCCACTGAAACCCATCACATAGCGTTTCTCGAACTTTGACTCATAGCACCCTAAGGCACTACTACATTGCAGACTCAGTAAATTCAAATGTGAGTGATGGCTAGCATTGGCAAAGGAGCCTGCCTTAGTGGGTGTCGTTTTATTGTGGACTTTTCTGGGTATAGAGAGCTTAATGCATTGTGGTTGCCCAGGCCACATCTTGGAAGAGGAACCTTCTTCTCGTCCATGATCTGTTCCTGCACTTACATTAAACAGGAAGGCATCTATGCAGGTCATTTCCCATTCCCATTGTGCAAGCTCTTAGCACAATTGCATCCCAATCCTCCTTTTCACCCATTTGGCTGACTCTTCACGCACACATTCCCATCCCCAGGAAAACACACATGTCGTCTGTGCTCCACACGCAGTGTTTCAGCACTTAGCAGATGACCCTCTGTTTTGATTTCTCCCCTTGAAGTTTAATTATTCCATATGTCTTTTCATATTTTGTCCCATCTACAATGGTAGGTCTCATCATCATTTGGTGGGCTGTGATGCTGCTGGTGCTTTATGCTTCTCTTGTACAAAATTAATTACATTGTACCTTCAAGCATAGTTTGAACACTGCCTCCATTATACTGTGTCTGCCTTTAATTATTGCTCTTCTGATGTGGAGTTTAGAGCCAAATGGTGCAAGAGTCTGAGCATCAAAGAAACAAAAGGATCTAGCAAAACTGCAATGAGCCAGCAAGACAGAACAGCTGACAGTACACTCTCGCCTCAGCTCGTCACTTTGCTGTTCCTTGGGTGGCAGAATGGATTGCTTGGGGCTTTCTTGTTTTAAAGAAAAGACACATGATGTTGAAGCCAGATTTCTATGCTGATGGCCTGGATTTTGCTCTAATCAGCACTGATGACACATCTCAAGTAGAATTATCCAAACACAGTGTTCTCAGGACTCAAGGAAAGGAGGTGAACCTACACACTGCATTTCCTCTAAACCTGCTACAGAGTAGACAGGGCAAATGCCGGGAACTTCTTTTCCCCCTGTTTTTCATTTGCCAAAGAGTCTTATGAAGCTTGGTCCCTGTGGTGCTTCACACAGCCCCACTCCAAAGGACATAGTGTCTTTCTGGGCTCCTACAGAAGTGTGGCACAGAAAAGAAAATGAAACGCAGTGGAAATTCACACCATGGCCCTGGGAGTGAGTGAAATGTCCAAACATCAGAACATGGTCAACAACACTGCAAGTATATGAAAAGCCACTGCACACATAAAAAGGCAGAATGTCTAAGGTATATAAAGTACATCTTTATTAAGCTATTATTAAAAATGCCCAAGGTCAGTTGGATAGACACATCATTTGGTATGCTGCAGCAATGAGTCGCCATATAGCAATGGAGATGAAATAGCCACAGCTCCATCCCAAATTGCCTTCTCTGCTCCAGACCAGAAGAACTGATGGTGCCTGGCCGCCATCACGGAACATTCTTCTATAGCAGAATCCTGATCAAAAGGGGGAGGAAATGAAGAACAGAATGGCAAATTCTCATGGACTCCAGACTTTCTGGTGCCAAGGAGGGTAGGTGAACCCCTAAACTGTTGTTCCCAGACAATCTTTAAACACTAAACCAAAAATCCGCCCTGAAGTCTTCTGAAAACCAAACGCTAGTTCAGCTTCACGAGTAAAGCAGGTGTGCCGTCCGTGAGCCCTGTGCTCCTTTCAGATGTATCTGTGTGGGATCAAACTGACA
>NW_006922851.1:68412-77535 GCF_000298275.1 Orycteropus afer afer | reverse complement strand
GTGTTCCACATGCCTCTGGATGGACAGCGGTGCCAGCCTTTCCGTGAGCTGCCCATTGCTCAGTCATTTGTGCCCCAGGAGCATTTTCATACATACAAATAAAAAAAAAAAAAAAAAGAAGCTTCCTTCTTCTGACACTGCCAACCATACGTTAGGCTAAATCCAGCTTCCCAAAGGAGTAATATTTGCATGGCAACAGACAGCACAGTAGTTTAAAGGCTGGGATCTCCTGGTTTTGATTGCATGTCTTCCCCGTTACTTTCTGTCTCATTCGTTAAGGGGCTGCACACTGTGGAAGCACTGCGTCTTTGCTCAGGGTTGGATAGGCATCTTCAGCTCTGTTTGGAAGCGCTGGATGGCAGAGACAAACAGCACTGCAAACACTGTGCAGAGACCCTGGGCAATCGGGGTCCTCCCCATCCCCCCACTCTTGTTTTCAAAGGAGAAATCGGCTAACTTCGGAGCTCTCTGTCCAGGGTGGGAGATGGAGGAGTTGCTGGGGATGGCAACTTGTGCATTTTGCATTCTGCTGCCACGCCAGGGAGTTTCACTTCAAATACCGTGGGCTGTGTAAGCGAAGCCTTCCGAGGAACACGGCAAACTTTGATCCCAGCCAGGAAGAAAAATTGGGACATGGGAAAGAAAAAAGTTGCAGAGACTCATCGTTTTCTTTCCCTACACTGCAATGAAAGGTAACCTGTTTTCAATATTCAACATGGAGGAAAGAGACATTTCCACCTCTTCTCCCAGAACAGGGGATGCCGTGTGCGTCATTCTGTCTCTGGGGCCTCCATACATGGCACGTAGTCCCTAGTTTTCTGAAACAGGTTAATAAGAGTCGACAGGACAGAAACAGGGAACAGATCCAAAGCCACACTTATTCCCATTCCATGAAAATAAACACACCCAGCGAAAACCAAGTTGCATTTATATACTTAGCTCGTGTCGCAACTTGGTGTTAGAACGGGGCTTTATTCCCTGCTAACATTTGTTCTTTTGACAGGGAGTAGTATCTCCTTATCATATGCACTGTGGTATCACTCAGCTTCCAACATACGCTTCCTTTATGTTAATGTCTCTGTAAGGAGCACACTCACATCCATGGATTTCACACGTGAACAGGTTTTACTGTTTCTGGAACAGCCCTAATAGATCCTCCAGTCCACAGGAAGAAGCGCTCCTGGATAGTACCATCTTCCAGTGCACTTCCTGAGCTTGCTTCCAAGCACCGTCAGGTGGAACATTTGTATGTTTTCTTCTTCCTGAATCACAGAGAAATCTAGATTCTTAGGCTGTTACCTAAAAAAAATCCCTCTGTGTGTGTGTGTGTGTGTGTGTGTGTATTTGAAAAAGAGCAGTAAAAAGCAAGTGTACACAAAGTTCTATTGAGTATGTTTCCTTTTCCTTTATTATTTATTAAGAAGTCTTGAGATTTCTGTGTTGAGGTCATTGCTAAAATCAGAAGTAGACTTTCTCTATGCATATAAAACATTCATGTAAAAATCTTTAAAAACAAGTAGAAGGAAAGGAATTCACACTAAAATGTCGGGGGTTGGTGCTAATTGGATGTCATTTCAAAGAAGGGCAGAAACAGCTGATCCATGGACGGGTTGGCACAGCCCTGCCAACGTGGCCTGTGAAATGTTTTGCAAAGAAAAAAAAAAAAGAGAATTTGTTACTAAAAGTATTGCAAAAGTACTCTTAATGTTGAAGCATTAAATAATTAATGAGTTTTAATAACAGTGTTGTAAAATATCTAAGGATATTTTGCATGGAAATGCAGATTTCTGGGTTCTCAGCAAAAGTTGGCATGTTTGTGGAAATTTCTTTTGACCTCCACGAAGCATTAATAGCTGGAGGTGTGTCATGCTTCCCCTTCACAAGGTTCTCCCCAGTCATCTTCCCCCTCAATGTGCTCATGTGGGGCTCTTGCTAGCTGCCATCTTGTAGCTGCCATTTCTCATCTTTTGTGGAAGTTTTTTTCCTGCACTCACTAATAGTAGGCAACCTGGTTTTTCCCCTTGATTCCAATTGGCTCTTGGGGGCCAGTTCTTCCACATCCCCTGGACAACATCTAGGGCAAGCCTGTGACTTTCCTGCACCCTCCCGGTTGACCCACGTCCTACTGTCATTTCAAATCAGAAAAGAGCTTTATTTGAGCCACTCAAACCCCCTCATGCAAACAATACCCACACCTTGAAGTTCCACTTCCCTTACCAGTCAGGTCTACAATGGCCAGGTGGTAAGTAAACAGATGAGCTTCTTTTCTCTGGGTTCTGCCAATGCTTCTCACTTCTACCCACACACAATTTTAAGGATCACCTCTGACTCCTCAGGGTTGGGGGAATATAACAGAGAGAGGGAGGAAGGAGCAGGAAGATGCCTACTTCCTGGAGATAGTTGTGAGTTGGGAGATGTTGGCTGGGAGCCAACGAGGATTGTTGAGAGACACCCTAGCCCATCCCTGAACCCTGTCTCCTCCAGGTGGACTTTGTTATCATGAAGGCATCTATTCCTGTGGGTTGGCTCACTTCCTCCTTTAGGACCTGGCTTCCAGCAGGACACCCCTAGTTGCTATCTGCTGATGGGTCCTCACTCCCACGTGGTCTCAAGGCAGCCTAGACCGGTGCTCCCTGTCTTTCTCTCAGTCCTTGCCTGGTCCATGGGAGCTCAGGCCCATGGGAATCAGGCCTCTTCTCCATCCTAGCTGTGTCTTCTGGACCTCGTCTAACTTCTTAGTTTTCAGTATTCTTGAGCTGGAGCCCGTGGAATCCCTCGAGCTTCAGGGAGCATATCCTTGCAGGCCCTTCCACCTGAACTGAGCTGAAGCAGCTCAGCCTCTGGGCCTTCTCCCCAGGGGGTAGGGACTCGTGCTCTCCATCAGCTTTCCCCGAAGCATGGTCACCCAATGCCCAACTGCTTTTATACATCTGAGAGTCAACTTAGGGACCTCCTTGGCAAGCTTTGGTTTGACCCTCTCAATCTGGGTCCAGCAATCTTTCTCTGATAAGTTGTTGTTGTTGTTATGTGCCTTCAAGTCCGACCCGATGCATAGAGACCCCTTCTTGGGTTTCCGAGGCTGTATCACTACCGATAGTAGATTGCCCCATCTTCCTTCCGAGGAGCGGCTGGTGGGTTTGAATGGCCAGCCTTCTGGTTAGCAGTCAAGTGCCTTAGGCAGTATGCTACCAGAGCTCCTTCTCTGATAAGTAGCAGGTACAGAATACTTGTTTCCATGGCCAGGTGGTCTTCATGGCCACAGATAGCTCTGCCTTTGTAACCCAACAGTAGGCACAGACAGACAATACATGTCCATGTATGTGTGTGTGGCTTCCAAAACAGTATGTGTTCATTGGAGATGCTTTGGACAAAGAGAAAAGCACATGTGAAAAAGAAGCCATGTGGTCATCTACCTGGACTTTAATGCAATTCATATTTCGGTGGAGAAGTTTCTGATTGTTTTTTCATATTTTATAAGACTGAACAGGGATTTTATTTATTTTTACATATATACTTATAGAGAGAGAGACAGAGAGACAGAGACAGAGACAGAGACAGACAGAGGGAGAGGGAGAGCCTTCCAGTGTAGGGGCTCTCCCCCAGCCTCTATCCTCTGATATTCTGCTGTGACCCTGTAGGGGCTCATCCTCCAGCCTCTATCACGTATTCTGCTGTGACCCACAGGGTTTTCACTGGTGACTCTTCAGAAGTAGACCACCAGGCCTCTCTTCCTCATCTGTCTTAGTGTGGAAGCTTTGCTGACACCTGTCCACCGTGGGTTACCCTACCAGGATCATTTCGTCCAGCATCACAGCAACGTACATGTCACCACAGCAGGACAAACTGACAGATGGGTGGGGGTGGTCAGTAACGAGCCAAATAGCAAGCTTGTGGCCATTGTGTTGATTCTGATTCAGAGCAACCCTATAAGACTGAATAGAACTGCCTTCAGGTTTCAAAACTTGTAAACCTTTGTAGAGGCACATGGTCTCATCTTTCTCCCACAGACCTGCTGGTGGGTTTGAACTGCTGGCCTTTTGGTTAGCAGCTGAATGTTTTAACCATTATGCCACTATGTCACCAGAGCTCCAAGCCAGCAACAGCTCTGTCATAATGTCTTGGACAATCCCTACTTTCCCCTCCATGTTGAGTCACTGCCATGACCACTGCTAATTAACCACCTAGACGCCAGCTCCTTTGAAGGCCCATTGGGTGCCGTTCATCCATCTGTCTATGCCACCGTGGGTTCTTTAACATCTTCAATTTTACAGTCTCACAAACTGAGTACTTGGTATAAAGTCTTAGTTTTCCAGTTTGCCTTAGGTATCTTCTTTTATTCATTTTCAACATAAAGTTTAAAATAACTTTTTTCTACTTGCAAAAATGAAACACACATCATATTTGTTTTTTATGACCATCTACTACATTTATAAATTAATTACAGTAAAACTGGACTCTTAGAATGTGTGAGTCTTCCCACAGTGTGTAAGACCTCCCGTAGTGTGCAAGCCCTCCCATAGAGTGCACAAGTCCTCCTGTAGTGTGTGCAAGTCCTCCCACAGAGTGTGTGAGTCCTCCCAAGGGGCACAAGCTGTCCCAGCCATCTTTTACATGTCTTAAGCCCCAAAATTGATTTCATCGTCACCTTCACATTGACCCCTTACATTTTACGTTCAGTTTATTTCAAGCATTTTATATGTTCATGTCTATTGTGAATGTGACTCTTGCAGTCATAATTCTAACTTGTTTGGCTGATATCTAGCAGAACTGTTGATCTGTGTTTATTCTGTAGCCTGACACATTACTGAGTCCTCATTATTTTAGATTTTTGGTGATGTTCTTGGCCCTTGAAGATGGATAGCATCACCAGCAAAAAAGATAATTTAGTGTGCATTTTGGGGTAATTTTACCACAATCAAGTGTTTTCTTATTTTATTGCATGGGCTGGATTTTCACAATGATTTAAGATGACACTGGTGGGAATAGGCTCCTACTATTCTACTTTCATTCAGAGTTAGATTCTCCCTGTAATTCCTTCAACGGTGGCACTAATTGATGGGAGCCTGGATTTTATAGTCCAGAATGGGCACTACTGGGCTGCTGATCAAGATGTAAGCATAAAATATACCTTCCTATTCAAACCCACCAGCCACTCCTGGGAAGGAAGATGGGGCAATCTACTTCCGTAGTGATACTGCCTCAGAAACCCAAGGAGGGGTCGCTATGAGTCGGGTCCGACTTGATGGCACATAACAACAACAACAACAACAAACAACATTCAGTCATGATAACTAGAAACAGAAAACAATCCAGCCATCGATTGAATACAGTTATGGTGTAACCGTGAGACAGAGCACACTGCATTCACTCAAAGTGCTGCTTTTAAGGAAGGATTGTGGCAGAGGAAAGAGACAGCATCAGGACACAAGAGCGTGAGCTTGGAGGTAGGACTCCCTGAGTTCTAATCCAGCTCCAGCATCCACCAGATGTGTGAATGCAGCAGGCCACTGGTGCCTCAGTTTCCTCATTTGCTTGATGGGGTGTCATATGGGATGAATTTCCGATGAGTCCCACAGCTAGGAGTCATACGTCATGTTGTGCCTAACACAATAACAGATGCCCAGAAAATATTCTTGTTGTTGGTAGGTGCTCTCAAGTTGGTTGTAACTTACAGTGACCCTACACACAACAGAACAAAACACTGCTTGGTTGTGCACCATGCTCACAATCATTGCTGTGCTGGAGCCCATTGTTGCAGCCACTGTGTCAGCCATCTAGTCGAGGGTCTTCCCTTTTATCGCTGACCCTCTCTTTTACCAAGCATGATGTCCTTGTCTGGGGACTGGTCCCTCCTGACAAGCTGACCAAAGTAACTGAGATGAAGTCGGGTCATCCATTCTTCTCAGGAGCATTCTGGCTGTGCTTCCTCGAGGCAGACTTGTTTGTTTTTCTGGCAGTCCATGGTATCTTCGATATTCCTTACCACCACCGTGACTCAAATTCAGCAATTCTTCCACAGTCTTCCTTATTTATTGTCCAGCTCCCGCATATGAAGCTATGAAAATGCTATGGCTTGGGTCAAGCATTCTTTAGTCTTCAAAGCGATGTCTTTGCTGTTTTAACACTTTAGAAGAAGTCTTTTGCAGCAAATTTACCAAATGCAGTATGTTTGATTTCTTGACTGCTGCTTCCATGGGCATTGATTGTGGATCCAAGTAAAATTAATTCCTTGACAATTTCAATCTTTTCTCTGTTTATCATGATGTTGTTTATTGGTCCAGTTGTGAGGATTTTTATTTTCTTTATGTTGAGGTATAACCCACACTAAAGGCTATAGACTTGAATCTTCATCAGTAAGTATTTCAAGTCTTCTTCACTTCAGCAAGCAAGCTTGAGTCATCTGCATATCACAGGTTGTTAATGAGTCTTCCTTCAATCCTGATACAGTATCCTTCTTCATATAGTCCAGCTTTTTGATTATTTGCTCAGCATATAGATTGAATAAGTATGGCAAAAGGATACAACTCTCACACATATGTTTCCTGATTTTAAACCACACAGTATCTCCTTGTTCTGTTTGAACTACTGCCTCTTGGTCTGTGACAGGTTCTTCATGAGCACAATTAAGGGCTCTGAAGTTCCCATTCTTCTCAATGTTATCCGTACTTTGTTATGATCCACACAGTTGAAAGTCTTTGTGTAGTCAATAGAACCCAGGTCAACATCTTTCTGGTATTCTTTGCTTTCAGCTAAGATCCACCTAACATCAACAATGATAGCTCTAGTTTCACATCTTCTTCTTAATCCAGATTCAATTTTTAGCAGTCCTCTGTCAATATGTTGTTGCAACCATTTTGAACTTTGTTGTTGTTGTTGTTATGTGCCGTCGAGTCAAACCCAACTCATAGCGACCCCTCCTTGGGTTGCCCAACCTTCCTTCCGAGGAGTGGCTGGTGGGTTTGAACTGCCAGCCATCTGGTTAGCAGGCAAGTGTCTTTAGCCACTATGCTACCAGAGCTCTCATTTTGAACTATACGCAGCAAAATTTTACTTGTGTGTGATATTAAGGAGCTCTGGTGGTGTAGTGACTAAGGCATTTGACTGCTAACCAGAAGGCTGGTAGTTCAAACCCACCAGCTACTCCTCAGAAGGAAGGTTGGGCAATCTACTTACATAGTGATACTGCTTCAGAAACCCAAGGAGGGGTTGCTATGAGTCAGATCTGACTCGACGGCAGTGAGTTTGGTTTTAGTTTTTGGTGATATTAATGATACTGGCCAATAATTTCCACATTCTGTGGTATTACTTTTCTTCGGAATGGGCACAAATATGGATCTGTTCCAGTTGGTTGACCAGGTGGCTGTCTTCCAAATTTCTTGGCAGAAACTAGTGGTGCTGCCAGTGCCACATCTATTTGTTGAAACGTCCCAGTGGGTATCCCATCAATTCCTGAAGCCTTGTTGTTTGCCAATGCCTCCAGTGTAGCTTGGACTTCTTCTTTCAGTACATTGGTTCTTGTTCATATGCCAACTCCTGAAATTGTTGAATATCGACCAATCATTTATGGTGCACTGACTGTGTATTTCTTCCATCTTCTTTGATGTTTTCTGCATAATTCAATATTTTGTCCATAGAATCCTTCAATATTGCAACTCGAGGCTTGACTTTTTTCTTCAGTTCTTTTGGCTTGAGAAATGCTGAGCATGTTCTTCCCTTTTGATTTTCCAACTTTAGGTCTTTGCACATTTCATTACAATAGTTTGTTCTTTCGAGCTGCCCTTTGAAATTTTCTGTCCAGCTCTTTTACTTAATCAAGTTTCAGAGTCTCTTCACACACTCATTTTGATCTTCTCTTCCTTCCCTGTCTTTTCAATGACCTTTTACTTTCTTCATGTGTGATGTCCTTGATGCTATCCCCCAAACTTGTCTGGTCTTCAGTCACTGGTGTTCAACACATCAAATCTGTTCTACAAATGGCCTCTAAATTCAGGTGGGATGTACTCAAAGTACATTTTAATTGACATCATCTCTGCTGTAGAAAGACCTGGTTTTCTGCTCCTAACATTTGTAACCTAGAAAACCCTGCGTTGCAATTCTATTCCATCATGTGGTACCACTACAAGTTAAAAATCGACTTGATAGCCCCCAACAGTGGCATCGTTGTCATCCAACGAAATACATTCAGGCGTAGGACCAGGAATCACAAGGACTTGCTAGCAGTATTTTTCTTATGGAGGAATTCAAGAAATTTCTGATTTTTTCCTCAGTGTTTTCAGTATTTTCCACAATAAAACCAAAACACAATACACATATAGATTTTGTGTTAAATCCATTCTAAGTGTTTGTTTATGCTTATAGTGAATGTCATTTTTCACCTACCGTATTTTCTAACTTGTTTTGGTGATATATAGCAAAACTGTTGTTGTTGTTTCTCTTTCTCTCTCTGTCTCTCTCTCTCTCAACTATTATTTAAAATAAGCAAAAAAAAAAATGTTACAAGAAAAATAAATAAAAACAAAGGCAGACACCTGCAGTGAGTTAGGAGTCTGCTGTTGACAGGGGAGGGCAGTGAGGAAGGATGGGGTGGATGCAAGAGCAGAGGGATGGCTGGAATGAGGGGTGGTGGGATGAGGGTAGGATGACAGTGCCCTGGACTCAGAAGATGCTGTGAGCATCCTAGACTGTAGGATCCCACGAGGAGGACTCGATCCTGCAAAGAGGCTGGGAGTGTCTAGAGGTGGGGCTCCTGTAGTCAGCTGGCCCTCGGGAGACAGGTGGGCTGGTGGTGAGTGGGATTAAAACCCCAACACTGAATGCAGTAACTTGGAATGGACATGGGAAATGCCATGGCAGATGGTTGATACACCTGGAGTCAGCTTGCTGAGTCACTGAATGATACATCATATTAAAATGTGTACTGATCACATTGTCCATATTTGTGACAGAACTCTTTAGGCTATTTTGAGAACTTTTCCTTGCATTCTGTGTTTGTCTTTTTCTATATTTTCCATTCTATGGAGAAATTCAAGAAGTTTTACCCCTTCTAAGAGCCATTCACTGATGGCACAGTGGTTAAGTGCTCAGCTGCTACATCATTCAATTTATTTGCTAAGTGAAAAGTTG
>NW_006922851.1:64149-67787 GCF_000298275.1 Orycteropus afer afer | reverse complement strand
CATCAGTTCATTTTGTTTGAATAGCCTTGCTTTGTTTTTGCTGGGTTTCCTCCCCCCCCCCCCCCGGCAGCACTCTGCGTACTACAAGGATATGTGAAGTAAATTAGCACAAGTCAGCTGTTGATCCAGGCTTCCTCTGATACTGCTGCCTGGATATGAAAAGGAGGAGGTGTGATGAGTGCATCAGAAATGCATTTGGCATCTTCACACTTTGTGGTTCAGATGTTGTGAAGAGTGAGGAGATGCTGCTGACATTTCCCTGGTATTTCTAAAGTACTTTGTTCTGTCCATGGGAAAGGTAACCATGGCTATTGAAGAAAATGTGTAGTGAAGAAAAAAAAAGAGACAAAGTCATTGATTGTCCCAACCATCAAAGATAACTGCTTTCAATATTTTGTAAATCTATTTTTCTCCCATTCAAAAACATTTATTCTGTTTGTGTGCATGTGGGTTTGTGATTCTAACATAATAAAAAACAACAGCCTTCAATGAGGTCTGTGTGGGCCATACAGAAAACTGTTTCATAGTGGAGACGTGGCTGTTAGTAGGTGACATTGAGTGGGTTCTGACTCGCAGTGACTCTATGGCCAAAGAACGAAACCCTGCCCAGCCTGGCCATCCTCATGGCTGTTGCTCGGCTGGAGTCCACGGTTGCAGCCGCTGTGTCAGTCCATCTCACTGAGGGTCTTCCCCTTTTTCTCTGACCCTCCACTTTGCCAAGCATGATGGTTCTTCCTGATAATGGGTCCGAAGTATGTGAGATAATTCTCGCCATCCTCACTTCTAAGGAGGGTTCTGGCTGTGCTTCTTACAAGACAGACTTATTCATTTTCCTGGCTGTCCAGGGCACGGTCAGTGTTCTTCACAAGCATCATAATTCAATGCATCAATTCCTCTTTGGTCCAGCTATTCATTGTCCAGCTATTTCATGCCATATGAGACAATTGTAAATACCTTGCCTGAGTCAGGCACCGGGGAATGACACACTGGACCACAAGCAGTGGTAATGGGATTTAAGTCATAGTAATGTGGGTAAGAGGTATCCTGACTCCACAGAAAATGCTTCCGTCCTCTGTCCCAGGGTAGTAGGTACAATGTGCCTGGCTGGGAACAGGCATTCAATAAACATTTGATGAATAAATGAATGAATGGATGAACCATGAGAAGTAAGTCAAAAGCTACATCCCCTGGAGCCAATCAATGATTTGCCAGTACCGCCTTCAAAAGAAGAGACCCCCTTCAGGTCCACATTAGGTCCACATATAATGCCTGGGTATTCACAGCAGACAGGGGAGAGGAAGCTGGGGTAACTTTTGCTTCTGGTTCTAAATTGTGAGTACCACCCCCATGGGGCCACAGAGCACCAACACTTGGCTGCCATCTTGGAATGAGGAATGGGGAAATTATGGAGAACAGAGCAGAAATTAATATCTCAGTGAATTACTGTGCCATGAGGTGTTCTCCAAGTCAATTAGGAATCTGTCAGTTGGAGGCTATGGGGATAATCATAGGCTCCAAATGGAGGAGGAGGCCCTGGGATTCTGAAGTCAGGAGCTGGGTTGGGCATCATTCATGGCTAGCTGGGGTTCCAGAGGGGAATGACTAACAGGGCTGATGAATCACTCCACCAGTGACTGCATCACCAGTCAGAAGAGCTGGTTCCTGGGCAGGAAGGGTGAGCCAATGTGGATTATGCTGTTCAGAGGCTGTGGGGTGGCTGAGGGTACACAGATCTGGTCAAACTCTCAATGGTATGGGACCTTGGTAAAGTCACTTAACATAGTCATACCTCAATGTTCCCACTGCACAGTGAGAAGTATTCATGCCCTCATGGTGGCCTGGTGATAGGCTTCCGAAATGTCAAAGTCTTGAAAACCCTACAGAGCAGTTCTACTCTGCACACGTGGGGTCACCATGAGTCAGAATTGACTTGATAGCAACAGGTTTGGTCTGGGTTTTTATGGGTCACATACATGGTTAAGTGTTCCGCTGCTAATGGAAAGGTTGTCTTTTGAATCCACCCAGGGCTGCTGCAGAAGGCAGGCATGGCAATCTAAACCAAAACCCATTGCTGTCAAGATAATCCCAACTCACAGTGCTGCTGTGGGACAGAGTGGAACTGCCCACGGTGTTCCCAGTTCTGTGACCTTTAAAGAAGCAGAGTTGCCACATCTTTGTCATGGAGCTGCTGGTGACTCTGAACCGCTGACCTTTTGCTCCACAGACAAAATCTTACCTACTGTCCCACCAGGGCTCTATGCTTTTATTTTTGCAGTTGAGTTTCCCATGCTTGGGGCAGTCACAGGGGTCAGCGTGTCTGGAGTGTGAAGGATAAGCCTTGCCCTGGGGAACTGCTGTGTGGTCTGAGTATCTGCCCTGCTAGGTAAGTACCTCCAGGAAAATCAGCCACTGAAAGCTGTATGGGACACAGTGCATTCTTACCCTCAGGGGTCTCCAGGAGTTAGAGTTGACCTGAGGGAAGCTGGGCTTGTGTGTGCAGTGAGGATGAGTGTGGTGATGTGTGGCCTCCTGGGCTGTCATGAACATTTCACTGAACACCCTACCTATTCCTAGAACTTAGACCTTTTACTTCCCAGTTTCTACCCTCCTTAGTGCATTCTTGGTGACTCAATCCATAAAGCCTTGAGACTTTTAAATTGATTTCACTTCACAGAGACAACAACATAGATGCCATCTTGGGTAGAATCTTAGAGTTAGGTTTGATTTTATTTGACGCAAATGCTGTGGAGGCATTTCTCACACACAGGCTTGGGGAGGATTCAAACCCACTTGGAGCTCTGGTGGCAGAGCATTTGACTGTTAACCAGAAGGCTGGCAGTTCAAACCTACCAGCCACTCCTCGGAAGGAAGGTTAGGCAATCTACTTCCGTAGAGATACCACCTCGGAAACCCAAGGAGGGGTCACTATGAGTTGGATCCAACTCAACGGCAGTGAGTTTGGTTTGGTTTTGAGCTGCTTATCTCCTCATTTACAAACTTAGCAAAGTGATTCTTTATAAAAGAGGGTCCTCCCCATAAGAAGAGTCCCTGAATGGCACAATTAAGCCCTTGACTGTGAGCCAAAATGTTGGTGTTTCAGGCATACCCTAGAGTTTTAAGCCACAGTCTTTTTATAACAAACCACTTTGCAATGCCCCTTTGTTATCCTGTATATAAAAAGTAAAAAATACCCACTGCCATTGAGTCAATTCAACTCATAGCAACCCCCATAGGGTTTCCAAGGCTATAAATCTTTATGGAAGCAGACTGCCTCATCTTTCTCCTGAGGAGTGGCTGGTGGGTTTGAACCACCAACCTTTTGGTTAGTAGCCCAATGCCTTAACCACAGCACCACCAGAGCTCCTATACATTAGTAGTGCAAATCATCTATTGTTCATAATTCCAAATAAAAAAGTACAGAACTGTGATATTTAAAAAATAAAATAAAATTTAACTGTGATAAAAAAGGAAAAATAGAGGAAAATGATGCTAATAAAATAATATGCACTTACATGCTCAGTATAGATTCAAATCCACCAGCCACTCCTCAGAAGGAAGGTTGAGCAATCCACTTCCATAGTGATACTGCCTTGGAAACCCAAGGAGGGGTCACTATGAGTCAGATCCAACTCGATGGT
>NW_006922851.1:63381-63894 GCF_000298275.1 Orycteropus afer afer | reverse complement strand
TTAGCCACTCAGTGTGATACACTTGCTCTGATAAACATGTCTCCTCTGGTGGCCCTGGCATTGAGCCATCAGCCTCTCCCAGGCACCCCTGGAGCTTGCCCATGCCAGGTGTGGGCAGGCAGGACCCTAGCACTGCTCTGGCCAACTCCCATTTTTCAACGGAGGAGACAGTCCATGGCTGCCACTGCACTCTGCAGACCATCTACACAAGGTGGGTCCAATCGTTCTAGTTCCATCTAAGCACCCAGCTCCGATCCTGCCCACCTCAGGAGTAGCTTCCCACTGATTCCTTCCACTTGTTGGGTCTTTTTGTTTTTTTCAACTTTGTACTGAATATTGCTTCTGTTCATAGTCAATTCACACATATTTATCCAGTTTCAGTTGTCTTATTGATTATGTTTGACTTGGCAAATGTTTGCTGATGGTTATTCCAGAAGAATAGGGTAAACAGGAACCCTGATGTAAAGAGGAATCGTCTTCTCAGGAAAGGAAGGGAAGAGCAAAATAGATGTC
>NW_006922851.1:59026-61361 GCF_000298275.1 Orycteropus afer afer | reverse complement strand
GAGGGTCAGTGAAGGACACCCACTCAGCAAGGTGCATTGCCACAGCGACTGTGACGGTGGCCTCAAGCATGGCAATGGCTGTGAGGATGATGCAGGACTGGGCAGGGTTTCCTACTGTCGTTCACAGGGCAGTAATGAGAGGAGACAACTTGACAGCAGCTGACAACAGCAACAGCTCCCCTCGTGGGACACGCGGTTCACAGGAAGGCACGTCGCACAGGGAATAGTGCAGAAGAGCCAAGTGGAGGGCGGGCTCTGTGGGGAACCCTTGGCACTAGGTCCCAAATGGGACGTGGCTGCTCTGATGACCAGGGTCTGTGTTTCCTGTCACCTCTGGGTGGTGGGCAACCCATCTTGGGTTAGGATCAAGGAGGCATGCTTTAAAGGAAACAGCTTCTGTCTTTCTTCTTTTTTCTTCTTCCTTTCTTCCTCCATCCCTCTCTCCCTGTCTTCTTCCTCCCTCCTTTCTTTTTTCCTTCCCTCCCTCCCTCCCTTTTCCTTTGCTATTTTTCTCTTCTTTGTTTTCTTCCTTCCTTCCTTTATTTTTCCCCTAGAAACTCAACTCAGAGATGAGTTCATCACTCTTCAGTTCATAACACATCATCTTGGTCAGTTCATCAAAGCCCTTTTCTGATTTTATTTCAGTTCCCCATCATCTCAGATCCTTACCTCTGCTCCTGTTCTCCCTTCAGGCATCCTCTCTAATGTGTTTGATGTGTGTTTATAAAACATGCATGCATGCTTATAAAATATAGAGGACGGTTGGGATGTGACAGCCTGCTCTAAATCTTATGCTGCTTCTTGCATTTTTCAGTGGACACAGCATTCTAAACCAATCTACCTGTGCTGCTGCACGCAGAGCTAGGGTGCTGCTTCCAAGTGCTTGTAGCCTTGCAGAGTGTGCATCCACAACCCCATGTCTCCAAGGGGCAGGTGCCAGTTTGCCTCCAATTCCTTATACCAGAAGCAATGTGCCTGAGCATCCTGGAACATGGGTTCGCCAGAATCTTTCAGAGAATGTTCTGGGACAGCCACTGTAGACCCTATCCCTGGGCATGATGCAGGTGAAAACATTCTACCTGCCACCTCTGGAGCTGAAGGACTGGAGAGACCAGCCAGGTGTGCTGCTGGGTCCCTTCCTGGAGATGCACCGTGGGGTACACACAAGCAGAGCATCAACATTCTCCCCTGTTGATGGGAAAACAGAACTTCCACACATGGAGGAATTTGAGAGCAAGCTTGGTACAGATGACAGGTAGACTACAGGTGATAGATGATAGAGAGGGTGGGAGGGAGGGAGAAAGGGTGGGATGGGGAGAGAGAGAGGGATGGATGAAAGCTATGCAATAGATACATAGACGATAGGTAGATAGATAAGTAGACATATAGACAGATGATAGGTAGCCAGACAGATAGAAAGAAAGATAAGATAAATAGCTGCCATCAAGTAAGCTCTGGCTCATGGCACCATTATGTCAACAGAAGAGACAACTGCCAGCATCACCAAGTCCATTACTGAAGCTTCCATGATACTCTCTCTTGTCAAGGGTCTCCCTCACCTTTGCTGGCCACCCTCTTCAGCAAATGTGATGTTCTCCTTCAGTGATGGGTCCTTCCCCAATGATGCATCAAAAGCAAGTATACCGGCCAATGCTCTGTGGGACCCAAAGGGCTTTTGTTGGTTGACTCAGCAGCACATCACCAGGATTTCTTCCTGGTGCATCTGAGTCTGGAGGCTCTGCTGAAATCTGTCCACCTGTCAGTCTTCGAAATACTGGTGGATAGCTCTCAGCAACATGCAGCCACCACAGAATGACACGCCAACAGACTGATGATGGAGACCAGGTGCGGAAGGGAGTGTTGTGTTGAACGATCAGAGTCACAGGCCAGGAGAAGTTAGGGCACCTGCAGGTGGTGTCTCGGTACCCACCACACATCTGTTGGGCAAATGAAACCAGAAAGGCAGGCTGGGACCTGAGGACCAGATGGGGAAGAGGCGAGGTCCCAGGGGAAAGGCAGCTTCATTCCTGGAGAACATCCAGGGAGTGGAGCCTCCCCTTGCACCTGCCCACAGGGCCCTGACATGCAGCCAAGACATCGCCTCCTCCCTGGCAAGAAGGAACAGCCTTGTCATCTCCTCTGCTCTCTTCCAGATGACCACCTCCTCCCATGACCTCTTCCATGACTATCCCAGATCCCACACCCCTACTCTCCAAACCACCCTGACCACGGGCACTCTGGGCCAATGAGTGCTTTACTAATCCCCACCAAGGGGCTTTTAAAGAGCTGTTTTGTCTCCCTTTCCAGGATGTCCAAAGCAAAAGTCCCGAGAGCC
>NW_006922851.1:55252-57611 GCF_000298275.1 Orycteropus afer afer | reverse complement strand
TTACTTCCGTAGTGATACTGCCTCAGCAACCCAAGGAGGGGTCGCTATGAGTAGGGGCCCATTTGATGGCATGTAACAACAACAATAAGCAATGGAAGATTTGGAGTAACATCATAATTCA
The DNA here is from genome assembly GCF_000298275.1 of Orycteropus afer afer. Lineage (NCBI taxonomy): Eukaryota > Metazoa > Chordata > Mammalia > Tubulidentata > Orycteropodidae > Orycteropus > Orycteropus afer. Next base: position 57,490 of record NW_006922851.1, on the reverse strand, counting down.
AACAGCCAAATCTAAGCGAAGAGAGGGCAAGCACCCAGAGGCTGTGACTGAAGAGGTAACAACAGAAGATGGCTTTCACTGTGGGAACGCAATGCTGGGCTGGAGAGAGTTTCAGGACTCTCTAATGAGGGACAAGGTGAATAAAGAGCACCCCCTGACCGCCAAGTCAGTGCAGACTCATGCATCCCGTGTGTTATGCACCCAGACTGGGTTCCAGTCTTCTTGGCTGGAATCTTCATGGAAGCGGGTCACCAGGCCTTTCTTCTGTGGAGTCTCTGGGTGGATCTAACCACCAGCCTTTAGGTCAGTAGTCAAACCAAACTGTTTGCCCCACCAGGTTCAAACTCACCAGCCGCCCGGTAGGAGAGGAACGTGTCAGTCCACTTCCATGAAGAGTACAGCCTTTGAAACTCTGTGGGTTAGTTCTGCTCTGTCCCACAGTGTCATTGTGAGTTGGGATTGACTCAACAGCATGCAGCTTTCCTGTAAGCAGGAAAAGGCTTGGGCCCCAGAACTTTGAGGGTGGCTTGTCTGAGGAAAGGCACCTCCATTAGGCTTCAATGGTGACTTTCAAGTGTCATTTCAAAGGCTTGAGGCCTGGTGCCTTCGATGAGGGAAACAGCCACATAATAGCATAGATGGTGGTGCAGATGACTTAAGTCTGACTGCTACCTGAAGAAAGGAGCTGTGGCGATGTAGTGCCTAAGGCATTTGACTGCTAACAAGTCAAAGGTTGGCTGTTCAAACCCACCAGCCACTCCTCAGAAGGAAGGAAGACAGGGCAAGCTATTTCCGGAAAGATTCACCACCTCAGAAACCCAAGGGACGTTGCTATGAGTCAGAATTGACTCAATGGCAATGAGTATTTTTTTACTATCTGAATGGTTGGTGGTTTGAACCCACCCTGTGGTGCTGCAGGAGAAAGACTTGATGATCCATTTCATAAAGATGATTTGCAAGAACATCCTAGGAGCACGTCCACTATGGAACCCACAGGGTTACACTGGAACCCTCCAGTAGGCAGAACTGTCTTGACAGCAATGGGTGTTTTAGGGTTTTGGCCGCATATGGGATGGAGCCAGTGTTCTGCAAGTGAGGTGTCCCATTAAAGAGCACTGAGTCAGCAGCCAGCTTGAGTTGGCTTCTCAGGGGTCCAGTCCAAGCAGTAGCATCTCTAACAAGCTCCCCAGATGATTCTGGTGGACACCATTGCTAGTTGGAAGGCCTCTCCCCTATTCTGCGTGTCCTCACTTCCTCCCAGGACAAATGAGCCTGCCATGCTCTGCCCGTCATAGTCACCTTGAGCAATGAAGCTTTGCTGTAATCCACGTACAAGGTACACAACACCACTGAGGATTTAGCCCACTAATGAAACCTCCAAATTCTATTCCAAATCTTTCTTATTTATTTGCTTTAGGAAACTGGGCCCTAATTGGCCATTAAGGAAGCGTGCTGTCACTTACTTTATCATTGCCCTGGGTTTCTCTCGCCAGCTCTCAAGTTACACCTAACGAGGGGCTCTCATTCACTGTCACAGTACGTTTAACTAACGCTTTCATTTCTTCCCAGACCTAGAGGAATGAACGCATTTATTCAAGCATTTTGATCCTTTGGAGACAGATTAATAAGAAGTGTGTGTCAATTTTGCATGATAAAATGAGTCAATAAACAAAGATGCACAGTGACTTTAGATAGAGTAAGACACAACACTACAAAGCACATTGTGTTGTCACAGAGAAAAACTGCCCAGGAGAACAAATGCAGGATTGCATTCCATTATCAAGTGAAATACACAAGGAATAGACAGAGTCACTGTACCAAAAAAGAACTGGTCGATCTTCACCCATTTCAGGAGGTGACATATTATCGAGAACCAATGGTATTGAAGGAAGAAGTCAAAGATGCACTGAAATAAGTGAAAAACAAAGCTCCAGGAATTGATGGAATGCCCACTGAGATGTTTCAACAAATGGATGCCTCACTGGAGGCACTCACTCGGCTATGCCAAGAGATTTGGAAGATAGCTACTTGGCCAACTCACTGGAAGAGATGCATATTTGTACCCATTCCAAAGAAAGGTGATCCCACAGAATGTGGAAATTATCAAACAATATAATTAATATTGCATGCAAGCAAAATCTTACTTAAGATAATTCAAAGATGGCTGCAGTAGTATATTGACAGAGAACTTCCAGAAATGCAAACTGGATTCAGAAGAGGACATAGAATGAAGGATAT
>NW_006922851.1:52029-54772 GCF_000298275.1 Orycteropus afer afer | reverse complement strand
TGTTGTCATGTGCCATTGAATCGGACCCGACTCATAGTGACCCCTCCTTGGGTTTCCGAGGCAGTATCACTATGGAAGTAGATTGTCCCATCTTCCTTCCGAGGAGTGGCTGGTGTGTTTGAACCACCAGCCTTCTGGTTAGCAGTCAAGTGCCTCAGGCACTATGCTACCAGAGCTCCCACACCTCAATATAAAGAAAACAAAAGTCCTCACAACTGGACTTACGAGCAGCATCATGATAAATGGAGAAAAGATTGAAGTCAAAAATTTCATATTGCTTGGTTCTACAATTGATGCCAATGGAAGCACCAGTCAGGACATCAGATGACATACAGCAGTGGGCAAATGGGCTGCAAAAGACCTCTTTCAAGTGCTGAAGAGCAAAGATATCTCCTTGAAGACTAAGGTGGACCTGACACAAGTCATGGTATCTTCAATTGCCTCATATGCATGTGAGAACTGGACAATGAATAAGGAAGAGCAAAGAGATGATGCTTTTGAGTTGTGGTGCTGGTGAAGAATGCTGAGAGTACCATGGACTACTAAAAGAACTAACAGATCTTTCCTGGAGGAAGTGCAACCAGAATCCTCCTTGGAAGTGAGAACAGCCAAACTTCATCTCAACTACTTTGGTCATGTTGTGAGAAGAGACCATTCTCTGGAGAAGGATGTCATGCTTGGTAAGGTGGTGAGTTGAAGAAAGGGGAAGGCCCTCAACAAGATGGATTGACACATAGGCTGTGGTGATGGGCTCAAGTATAGCAGTGATCACAGAGCTAACGGGGGACTGGGCAGGGTTTCATTCTGCTGTGCACAGGGTCACTATGAGTCAGAGACAACTTGACAGCACCTAATAATAACAACAGCATCATGTGGACACCTTAAGTCTCAAGTGTTTGTGTGTTTGTGTGTGCTTTGTTGTTGTTCAGTGCCCTGGAGTTGATATTTGACTCCTGAAGACCTGTGTTGACTGAATAGAATGGCCCCCTAGTGTTTTCTAGCTGTATTCTCCACAGAAGCAGATCACCAGATCTTTCTACTGAGGACCCGCTGGGAAGGTTGGAACCACCAATCTTTCTGGTCAGCAGCTGAGCACTTAACTGTTGCTCTACCAAGGCTCCTTGCGTGTGTGTCAGAGGTGTCTATTCTGCTTCAAGGGTAGAATTCTAGCCTCCCTTGTGCCCGCACACAAGGACCTGTGGACCTGGGCTCCAGTCCTGGCCAGCTCCCTCATGTGCAGCAACCACCCATCTGTCAGGGGAGGCTTGAGTGTGGCTGTGATGTGAACAGATCTTAGCAGAGCTTCCAGACTGAGACCAGGAAGAAAGACCTGGCAATGTACTGTGAGACTCAGCTAAAAAGAACACTATGGACCACAAGGGTCCGATCCACAGCCAGCCTGGGGATGGCTCAGGGCCAGGCTGCACTTTGTCCTGTTGTGCTCGGGGTCACCGGGACTCAGGGACCCGCTTGATGACAGCCTACAGCTACATTATTTTTATGACTGAGAGCAGTGGACTGGTTGGAACATAGGCTTTAGAACTAGATGGTAGTGAGTGTGTGTTTAGTTCTGCCAAGAGTCTCTGGGCCACAGGTTTTCTGACTCCACAACTTGACTCTGCCATGGTGATAGCAGAGAAACGTGACAATGTGTGAACAGGTGGACTTGGCTGGGTCCCAATAAAACTTTATTTAAAATAACAGGTGGCCAACGCAGTAGCTGGCTGCACCTTGGTCTACAGAGATGGGGTAGGCACAGCCCCATATATGCCTGTCTCCAAAGAGGGGATCTGTTCCAGAAGTTCATCAGCAAAGGGTGACAGGTCCACTGGCAGTCGGCCCTGCCCTTGTGCAGTGGGGGTACGGCAACTTTCAGAAGTGAATTCAGGAGACAGGCTTTGTGTGATGCACTTCTTGCATTTAGAGACTCCTCCTGGCAGATGCTTCATCCTGATTCAAATCCCATGCCTCATCTTGGAGAGATCGTTTAAGAAGCAAACAATGCGGATTGTACTTTACAGCCAACACGTTTGGGTTTAAGGAGAGTTATTTGTTTGAAAGAAAATTTGGTCCCTGACATTTTCCCCACTTTTTAAATTAAACTATTAGAGTCAGCCGCCAGGGATCCAGGTGAGGAGGGAGAACTCAGGCACGCCCAAAGCAGCAAGACGGGAGACTGGGAGAAAGGGGATTAAAAGCCAGGAACCCAGACAGAGGAGCAGTCAGCCACAGTGACCCAGGGAAGGGTGGTCCTAGAGGTTTCCAACAGGGATGCAAACTTGTCTGTCGGTTTGTCCTACTGTGGTGATGTGTTGATGTGAGTTTTGGGGCTGAGCCACTGGTATTTCAAACCCAGCAGGGTGCACATGGTGCACAGGTATCAGCCTAGCTTACCGACTGAAACAGACTAGGAAGAAGGAAGAGGCCGTCCACTTCTCAAAGAATTGGCTAGGGAAAACCTTATGAATAGTAAAGAAACGCTGGTTGATACATTACTGCTCAACTTTGTGAATAGTTCGGTTAGGTTAAAAGGCTCTCAAAATAGGACTGGGAAAGAGCCGCATCATCTGAGTAAACCAGCCTTACTCCTATGGATAAGGTAAAGCTTTTGAGACCTCCATTGGCTGATGTGGCACCACTCAAATTTAAGAGAAACAGCCGCAGACATCCATTAATCATCAGAACATGGAATGTACGAAGTATGAATCTAGGAAAATTGGAAGTTGTCAAAAATGAAATGGAA
>NW_006922851.1:40904-51054 GCF_000298275.1 Orycteropus afer afer | reverse complement strand
TATGGGCAAAATATTGAATGATGCAGGAAACATCAAGAGAAGATGGCAGGAATACACAGAGTCACTGTACCAAAAAGAACTGGTCGATTTTCATACATTTCAGGAAGTGGCATATGACCTAGAACCAATGGTACTGAAGGAGGAAGTCAAATCTGCAATGAAAGAACTGGCGAAGAACAAGGCTCTGGGAATTGACGGAATACCGATTGAGATATTTCAATAAATGGAGGCCCCATTGAAGGCACTCACTCAGTTATGCCAAGAGATTTGGAAGACAGCTACCTGAACAACTGACTGGAAGAGATCCATATTTGTACCCATTCCACAGAAAGGTGATTCCACAGAATGTGGAAATTGTAGAACAATATCATTAATATCACATGCAAGTAAGATCTTACTGAAGATAATACAAAAAATTTTGCAGCAGTATATTGACAGAGAACTTCCAGAGGTGCAAGCTGGATTCAGAAGAGGACGTGGAACAAGGGATATCATAGCTGTTGTCAGATGGATCTTGGCTCAAGGCAAGGAATACCAGAAAAATGTTTACTTGTGTTTTATTGACTATGCAAAGGCATTTGATTGTGTGGATCATGACAAATTATGGACAACATTGAGAAGAACTGGAATTCCAAAACAGTTGATTGTACTCATGAAGAACTTGTGCCTTGACCAGGAGGCTATCGTTCAAATGGAACAAGGGGACACTACATGGTTTAAAACAAGAAGGGAGTGCATCAGGGTTGTATCCTTTCCCCCACTTATTCAATCTATATGCTGAGCAAATAATCCAAGAAGCTGGACGATATGAAGAAAAATGTGGCATCAAGATTGGAGGAAGAATCATTAACAACCTGAGATATGCAGACGATACAACTTTGCTTGCTGAAAGTGTGGAAGACTTGAGGCACTTACTGATGAAAGCTGAAAAATACAGTCTGCAGTATGGATTACGTCTCAAGATAAAGAAAACAAAAATCCTCACAACTGGACCAATGAGCAGCATCACAATAAATGGAGAAAAGTTTGAGGTTGTCAAAGAATTCACGTTGCTTGACTCTACAATCGATGCCAATAGAAGCAGCAGTCAGGACATTAGACAACGTGTAGCATTGGGAAGGTCAACCATGAAGGAACTGTTTCAAGTGCTGAGGAGTAAGGATGTCTCCTTGAGGACTAAGGTGCACATGACACAAACCATATTTCTAATCACCCCGTATGCATGTGAGAGCTGGACAATAAACAAGGAAGACCGAAGAAGAGTTGATGCTTTTGAGTTGTGGTGCTGGTGAAGAATGCTGAAGGTACCATGGACTGTTCAAAGAACTATCAGATCTGTCCTGGAGGAAGTGCACCCGAAATGCTCCTTGGAAGCGAGAATGGCCAGAGGTCATCTCACCTATTTTGGTCATGTTTTCAGGAGGGACCATTCCCTGGAGAAGGACGTCACGCTTGGTAGGGTGGAGGGTCGACGAAAGAGGGGACACCTTCAATGAGATGGATTGACGTGGTAGCTACGATATAGGGCTCAAGTATAGCAAGGTTCATGGAGCTGGCGTGGGATCGGGCAGTGTTTCATTCTGCTGTGCATGGGGTCGCTATGAGTCAGAAATGACTTGATGGCACCTAACAACAACATTAGAGTAAAATTTAATGGTGTTGAAATGGAGATTAACGTTGTGGTTTAATAATAACTAGAGAAAATCCTTTCCTTTTTGACCTGGGAACCCTGGAACGCAATAAATGACAAAGTTAATTAGACAAGGCCCAAAGTGTCTGTCTGGTTGATCTTGCACCTAAAAGAGATTGGAGGACAACCCTAGCAAACCAGGATTTTTGAACTTCCTGAAAACGCAGTACTTGTACTTCCAACTAAGGAACGGAAATTCAGACCGTTACCAAGGAAAACCCTCTCTCTTTCCAGGCTCACCAGAGATTGTTATTCATGCCTGGATGCCATAAATGTTAACCTCTTAAATCATACACATCTGAAAGAGAGACTCCATCTAAAACCAGTAGCAGAACTAGATTTGGGTGATGGAAGAGCCTGTCACTATCTGATTACACCCGCCCCTTCCTGATCAGTAGGAACCAGGAGCCACCACTCTGGAGAGCTGATGGTGGTGGTGGGGCTTCCCTGTCAAGGTGAGGCACCCAGAAAACTTGCCAGTCAGGGCTTTCCTCCTGCAATCCGAGTGTCTGCATTTAGTCAAAAGGACAGAAAGGAGAAAGAATGATGGAGAGAAAGCCCAGGCCTTCCTAACCGGAAACACCACATCTGAAGCCTTCCCTTCACCTGCAGACTCAGCGACCCTGTGTGACATCAGGGAATGGTGACTCCCATGTGGCAGCCACACAGTGCACTCGCATCTGTCATCCTACTACTGATGACCAAAGACGGAGCCCCTGAGCATGCAAACGGCCCCTGGTGCTGCTGCCAGAAAGGTTGCAGGTTTGTGTCTACCTCGAGGCACCTTGGAAGAAACTCCTGGCAATCTCCTGAAAAATCAGCCACTGAAAACTCTAGGGGCACAGTCTCACTCTGACGCACAGGGGTCCCTGTGAGTCTGAGTTGACTTGGTTAGGTGGCTAGTAAGTGTAGTAAGTATATTTACAGACGAAGAAACAGAGGCTTGGAGAGTTTGGGGAGTTTTCCTGGGTCCATGAGGAAAGCTCAGGGGCATTTAACTTCTCTGGGTCCAAAGGCACTTGATACATTTTTATAGCTGTTGATTTTGGCCAGTGGCACCCTGGGTTCTGGTGCAGATAGCAGCCGGTCTGCGAAGGCTTAAAGAAGTAATGTGCTTGTTCTGTGTCTGCCCCCAACACTCACTGCTCTTGTCTCAGCCCCTCCCCAGCAGCAGGCTTGGCCCATCTGGAAGTGTGCTCTTTCCTCCTGGAACTGACTTAGGCCAAAGTCCAGTTTCTTCACAAGAAGCCGGGGAAGGGTGCCGCATCCGAGGTGGCTGCCCTCAGCGCCACCACTGGACCACACAGGGTTTAACATGGGAAGCTGTCATTTGTTTACATGCTAGACTGAAGCCACCGCTCCCTGGCACCCAAGCCACAGGCTAAGTATCGGACAGCAGGGCAAGCTCTCCAGTTACAATTACGTACAACGTTTTGTACAGCCGTGTGGTTTGTTTGGCAGTTCAAACCCACCCAGGGGCTCTCTGGGAGAAGACGTGATAATCTGCTTCCATAAAGATGACAGCCTAGGAGTTCTTGGGGACAGTCCTTCTACACTGTCACAGTGGTCACTTTGAGTCACAATCAACTTGATGGCACAGCAACACCACAGTCTGTGGTCCATAGAAGTAAGCAGTGGTCGTGGGAACTCATTCATTTGGGAATTGGCTCTGGGAAGAGAAGCCTAGCACCAAGCAAACCTGTCCAGTATGTCTTCTGATGGGAAGTAAGGATGTCACTGGAGCCTGGGAGAGAGCTGCAAGGCCACCACAGACTCCCAGTGGGGTTGGGAGGCAAACGAAAACCAAGGTGAGTAGCGGGGCTCTGGTACCCCGCTTTGCACCTGGTGTCCCAGCACAGACCTTTTCCAGCCTGAGATTGGTCAGAACCCAGCCCCGGGACACACACTGCCCTCTGCACCCCTCAAGTGAGGGGGCCACCAAGGTTGGAGACACTGGGGTGACAAGTACCCTGTTGGCATGACCAGGGTGTGGATGGAACAGATGAGGTGTGAAGCCAGAACACATGTCTGCTTGCAGGAGCAACTGGCCCTTTCCCCCACAGCTCCCCCATGAACCAGGCAGAGAACCAGCATCCTGTTCAGGCTGCAACACTGTGGTCCCGCCACCACGTAAAGATGTCTCCCTTCCATGCCTTCTCTTCACCGGTTGCTATGAAAGCCCAGTTAAATGTCAGTGGTGGTATCTGTGCATGGTTGCTGGTCTTGGACAAGCACTTTATTCCCTTGAATACTTGTAAAGACCCCTCCTCATGAGAAGAGAGAGAGTAACTATGTGTCCTGGTTTGTGGGGGATGGGCCCAGCCTCCATCAGTTGCTGTGATTTTGGGACAGAGTGGTAGGTGGGGGCCATGGGCTGCCGTCGAATGGGCTCCAAGTCCTGGGGACCCAACTCACATGGAATGAAGCACGACCCTGTCACAGGCTGCCATCCCCACGATCAACTGCAGAGCAGACTGCTGTCCATGGGGTCTCACTGGCTGACTCTCAGAAGCAGGTCACCTGGCCTTTTGTCCTCGTCCTTCTCAGTCTGGAAGCTCTGCGGAAACCTGGTCCACATCACAGTGACACACGAGCCGCTACTGACAGACAGATGGTGGCTGCGTATGACGGACATGGGCCGGATCCACCCCTGTCTCCTGCACACTTCCCAAAAATGTCCCACTCAGATGGCAGTGACACGGCCACCCTATTATCCACACTTTATGCATCTGGAAGTTGAGGCTCAGGGAGACCCTGGCCCAAGGAAGCACAGGTGAAGGACAGATGTGGGATTCAGACTCAGGGGTCTTGTATCAGCACAAAGATGCTGACCATCCCCCCAGTGGTCCTGCATCTCCTATGATGGTATGTGATGTTGGCTGCAGTCAGTGGGAGCAGCCCTCCCGCTGCCTGGTGCACAGAAGGCCTGTGCAAATGGCTAAAGGCAAACCAGAAGGCTCCAGGAATGATATTTGAACGTAACTAAAATAATAATAATAAAAAATAACAGCTTTGGGGAATGGAGGGAATCCGGGGCACTGGCGTTCCTTTCAGTCCCTCCATCTGACTCTCAGTGCCCGTCCAGGGCCAGATGCGGCAGGCAGGCTGCACCTGCTCGTCCTGCCAGCTACGGCGGGAACCTGGGGAAACTGTTTGCAGAGATGTTCCTCTGTTTACAAAGAAAGCATGAAGGTGTAATCATGAGAAAATCAGATTCCTTATGTACTTCCTGGGGTCTGTTTTACAGGTTTTCTTTTCTTTAATTTTTAATTATTTCTGTGGGGAGTAAACTGAACAAAACAAACAAACAAACAAGCCAGTTTCTCTGGAGTTGATTCTGACTCCCGGTGACCCGTGTTGGAGAGCGGAACAGCTCCACTGGGTTTTCAAGCTGTGACCTTCAGGAGCTGATCACCAGGTCTTTCTTCTGAGATGTCTCTGGGTGGATTTGAACCACCAGCCTTTCAGTTCATAGTGGAACGATTAACTGTTTGTGCAACCCAGGGACTGCATAAGGGACCCTCTTTTCTATCTGGGCAATTTGGATTCTGTAGGTCTTCGTTGGACTGGCCTGGCCTTAATGAAGACTGAAAGTCCTTCTGGGTGGGTTAGGAAGGCTGTGTCTCTGTGTGTCCAGGACCAGTCACCTGACTAAGGCCCTTCAGCCCACCACTGGCCAAAAATTAGTCATGTGTGCTGGCTGACCTATCTCAGTGGGACTCTAGGTCACAGCCGTGCTCAGCAGGACATTGAGTGCATCAAGAACGTTCAGAGCCTCTCTAGGGGGCGAGGGGGGAAGCAGTGAGAAAAGCTGCCCCTTGGACAGGACACCTCCTAACACAATGGGACAATGGGTGACTGTGCAGCCAACCTGGTCCTGCCCCACAGAGTCTGAGTTGATAACTGTTCCCTCCTCCTGTGCTGAGTGAGCTAAGTCAAGATTCATCCTTCCACAAAGTGTCAGGTCCTCTTGTGTCCAGTTACAGGGACTATGCCCTGCGGCTACCCTGCAAAGCCACCTCACACTTCACCAGGCTCCACTCTGACATTCTGTGATTCTTGGCTTTGTGTGTGTGTGTGTGTGTGTGTGTGTGTGTGTGAAAGTACACACAGCCCAAAGCAGACCCTTCAACAATTTCTACATGGATTATTCAATAACATTGGTTCCGTTCTTCAGGTGGTGCAACCACACTTGCTCTCCTTTCCCTAATTATTTGGCCACCTTAATCTTAAACTCACTGCCCCCTAAAATTCCCATGTTCCCTCTCAAGTTCGCTTTGTCAATTTGATCTCTAACAGTTCTTTAAAAGAATGCAACACTCAAGGTAGACACACTTGAGTAAAGAAGATCTACTGTTGTGTTCAGAGAAGACGTCAGAACATAGTTTGGTTTAAGTTTCAAGTTCAAAGATGATCTCAGGGCAATAGTCAGGGGTTCATCCAGCATCTGTGGCTCCAGAAAGCCTGGATTCCATGAAAATTTGAGGTTTTGTTCTGCATTTTCCTTCCTTTTGATCAGGATTCTTCCATAAAGTCTTTGATCAAAATGTTCAGTGAAGGTAGCTGGGCACCATCTGGTCCTTCTGGTCTCGTGGCAAAGGAGGCAATTGACTTACCTTTAACTTGGGAAAATCCCCAACGTTCTGGATTGGGCCCCTCCTCTGTGCCATTTCTGATTGCTTTACTTTGCATTATGTTAACTCCGCATAATTCAAATGTCAATAAAATGTGGCCGTACGGCAGTTAGCAGCACAACGCCTACGTGGAGAGATGTCTGCACTTTTAAGTCGTCCATGTGCAATAATGTCAACACAAGCCTACATTGATTTTCTCTAGATAATTAATTTATTACCATGACCATTGCTCAGGAGAAAGCGAGCAGTGGGAAAGGAGCCAATAAAAATATTTTCTATTTCGGGAAACTTTGGGAAAGAGTGCCCAATGGGAACTCTTGATTCCTTGAGTAACGGTGACCAACCAGAAGCATCCGTTAAAAGCTGCTAGGGGATTGTTTTCTTGGGAAGCCTTTCTTTGGCGAGGCTGAAAAGATAATACACACATACACCCCAAGGATGTCTACTCCTGCTCTGGGTCATGCATGCATGTGTGAGTTCCCCCAAGGTCACTGATGTGGCCACTTCTGTGTCAAGACTTCAGATGGCAGACACAAAGGGCGAGGGTGGTGGGGGTGACCCTGCAAGTCAGAGTAGGGATTTGAGTGTTTATCCCCAAGGATGTGGGGTCATGCCCTTACTGGTGCCATGAGCAGGTGTGATGTGTTGGCTGCCAGAGATCCCCACCCCCAGGCAGCATGGGTGCAAAGGGTCCTCTGGGTACTGGTTCCATGGAGAGGTAGGTGATGGGGAGACTCACCTACTCCCAGTGCATGGAGGACTGGGATGGCAGGGTGAGTGTGGTCATTGGGTCAGAGGAAGGGGGAGGACAACGAGGGAGCCCATGACCGTGGACCCATTAGAACGGCCCTGAGTGGGCCTCCCTTTATGGGCTCAGAACCACCCATCCCAGAGGACTGAAGAAGACTCCAAGTGTGGGGCCTCGAAAGCCTGCCTCTGAATCCCATTGGCCACCTCTTATCTGGGTGGTCCTTTTATTCCTGGCATGTCTCCTTCTCAGTAACAGGGAAACAAGCCCAAACCAAGATGCTTGCAAACCCCTTGGCTCAGTGGCCCTCACCATTTAACAGGTTTCATGATCAGAAACTACCTGCTCTAAGCTGACAACAGCAGGCACTTCACACGTGTTGTCTAACGCCAGGCCTCTAGCACTCTGCTGACTTGCATACTTTCAATTCTCCTCATTTTGCAGGAGGAAAAACTGAGGTCTGCGTGGGTGAATTGTCTGTCCAGGCCTAGAGTGGGCAGGCACAAGGCCCCTGATCTATCTCAAATCCCTAAGCCTTGGCTGCCTTTTCCGTGGCCCACTGTTCTTGTGGCTAGCTGCCATCAAGCCAACCCTGCACTCACGGCCGCCCCAATGTCACAGGGCAGAACTGTTTACAGAAGCACATCTCCAGGGCCCATACCTGCAGTGCTGTGGGGTGGGTTCAGGCCACCAACCTTCAGATTAGCAGTGAAGGCCAACCAGTACACCACCTGGGCTCCTTATTCTCATGGCACGATCGGTGGAAATCACTGGCTTGATGCCACTAACGGGGCCACATCTCACATTTGAGCCACAGTGGGCCTTGTTGAGGGTGTTCAGCAAGCTGGGACATGCCTGGGTGGGCTATGGTGATGAGCTGGGCTGAGGCGGCCTCCACGGCTGCTCTGCTGCCAGCAGAGGCACTGGGCCCCACAGCACTCCCATCTGAGACTCACGCCCCAGCTTCCAGCACAAGGGCAAAGGATGGGGAGGCAAGAACATGCCCTCTGCCTTCCTTCTTTGCTTCCTTCCTTCTGTAGCCATTGCTGAAGGCTTTCCTTTAAGAGAGTATTGGGATTGAAGACATCAAAACTCCTATATAGCAGTTCATAGCAGTATGATTCCCAGTAGCCAAAAGGTACGAACAGCCCAGTTGTCCATCAGCAGATGGTCAGGTAACAAAAGGGGGCCTATCCACACGGTGGAGTACTAAGCAAGCAGACAAAAGGAAACCTGCTGCCACTGAGTCCATTCTGACTCTTGACAATGCCATGTGCTGCAAAGCAGAACTGCTCTTTGGGGTTTGCAATGGCTGCAATTTATACAGAAGCCAGTTGCCAGGCCTTTCTTGCACATTGCTCCTGGGGGGTTTGAACTGCCAATCTCAGCTTAGTTATTGAGTGCAGATCGCACCACCCTGGAACTGGATGGAGTGTCACTCAGCCACAAAAAGGAATGTGTTCGTACTCACGCTACCACATGGATGTGTTCCGACAGACACCATGACATGGATGAACTGTGAAAACATCATGCTGAGTGAAAGACCAGCACTAAAGGGGCCGTAGCATGTGAATCTGTTTACATAATCATGCAGAATAGGACAATGCAGAGACAGAAAGCAGGTTAGTGGTGCTCAGGGCTGGAGGCAAGGATGGGAGGGAGGGAATGGAGGCTTGGTGGGTTCCAGGTTTCTTTCTGTGGTGGTAAGAGTGTTCTGGAACTAGACAGTGGTGACGGTTGCACATCACTAACTGTCTTGCATGGTAAATTTTACGTTATGTGGACTTTACTATAATGAAGGCAGACGAGCATTGGCTCAGGATCCGGAGCGACAGGGCTGCCTTCTATGTGCGCTTGACTGTGTTACTGTCTAGATTTTATTTTATTTTTATTTCTTTTACATTGAAAGTCCATCTGTGAACTGCAGGTTTATTTCCCTTTGAAATGACTCATTTTCTGTCCTGCACGATGGGTGCTGATGAGTTTCCATTTGTCACTGGTGATTGTGACAGCCACTCTCCTAGTGTACCTTGTGAAGGATGAGGGGGACTTCTAATAGGCAGTGCCCACAAAGGGACCCTTTGCTGCCCGTGCCCATCTGGCTCCTTGGCACCCAGGGCACTGCAGTTACGCCCGTGATCAAAGCCCACGGCTCATGCCATCTCCCGCCCATTTAATTGTCTGGCTATTAAAGAGGAGGAGAAAGTGAAGGGTGAATCCATACACATTCCATTCAGTGTACACGGCCTGTGAGCTGCTGGCGGCCAAAATGCTACAGATGCCGGAAGCAATGTTGAATGTGCACATCCCCCCCCAACTTTAAGCAGCATTTTGATCTGGCAGTGCTCAGTGTGCTCCTGCCTTTCAGATGACATTTGTCACACTCAGATAGGAACAATTATTAATAATTTTCATTTCATTAGAAGCACTACAATGAAATGTCAACAGCCTTAAAAGTGCATCAGGAGTGTACAAATTAATTTTGATGTTCTGAAGTGTAATTACTTCTGTAAGTGCGAGACTATGTCATCACTCTGGGTGTTACTTGTGCAATCAATTATTCTTAAATGCACTTGTCTGTTTCCAAACATGGTTCTCAGAGGTCACCTGTTGGCATTTCTGCTATGACAATGGGGTGATGTTATAATTCATGTTGGACACCAGCAACCAAGGGATGGATGAGGTGGTGATGAGATAAATTGAAATATAACAGCAAAAATGCATTTAGCAAGAGAGCACGCCCTCCCATATGTGACTTTAGGCATAATTAGTTTCACTTTAATTCTAGTTGATGTACTATACACAGTGACTAATGGCGTTTTCACAATGGGAAGTAGAGGTGGTGGTTGATATCTATTTTAGCTTGTGGATGTTAAACTCTCAGGTTCTGATGTCAGGTTTTCCACCTTGCCAGCTGTGTGCAGTGGAGTCAATGATGCCATACCTTTAACCCATCCATTCCCCTTGAGTTCATTCTGACTCATAGTGACCCCCATTAGATTTCCAAGGCTATAAATCTTTATGGAAGTAGATTGCCTCATTTTCCTTCTGCACAGAAGCTGGTGGGTTTGAACTGCT
>NW_006922851.1:36612-38699 GCF_000298275.1 Orycteropus afer afer | reverse complement strand
GCATGTTGACTCTTAAGTAAGAATCACGTTTTAAAACATCATATTAGTCAGTAAAATTGTAATTATGGGAAAAATGTGAAACCATAAAATAAAAAAGTGAGCCCTATATAGAAAAAAAAATTAATCTCCTGCTTTAAATAAAATAGAACCTTGTATTGACCTGAGAACTTGGTTAATGAGGCATTTGCCAAATTGTTTCGTTTTTATGGCTTGCCAAGTGTGTAATTACTTGGCTTGGCACTTTTTGAAAATGTTATTATCAACTCTTCTTCCAAAGAAAATTATGCGACATAATTATTAACTCTAAAATCACACACATTCATCCCTTCCATGGGCTTCTGTGCCTCAGCTGGCCCTTCGACGTCGGCTGCCTGCGTTCTGCACCTGTCCCTTAGGAGCCTTCCCATGTGTTTCTACTCATTGCCATTACATGGTGGAGAGCCAGGCTGGGGGGAGACAGAGTAACAGCAGCAGGGCTTAGTAGTCACATCTCCTAAAACGAGACACCCCACTCAGGGCACAAGGAGGGGCCGGCTGCGTCCCGGGCCAGCTTCATCATGCTACTCGTGGCCTGTGTGAGACATTTTCGTTTGTTTTCATCATTTGAGCTAGAAACAGCGGCCCTTCCATCCAGACGCAGAGGAAAGCTGGTTGGTGCCAGGGTTGGTGTTGGTTCTTGCTGCTCTTGTTTCGTCTTTGAAAAAAAAAAAAAAAGGAAGGCATTTTTATTTCTTTATTTTTAATGTACAGGAGAGAAAATGTGCAAGGGGAGTTTCATAAAAATGGAAAGGTTAAAAAAAAAAAAAGGAAAGCTGTATTTAAAGGTGCCTTGACTCAGAATCCATCATTGAGTCACATTGATGTGAGCTGCCTGCTCTTGGTGCAGGGTGAGCTCTTGAGAACAGAGCTGGGACTGGTCCTGCCTCCACATGGCCCACTGCTTAGACCAGGGGAGATGTGCAGGATCCCTAATGAGTTAACTCTTTCGCTGTGGTTCCTATTCACTGGAACTCGTCAGTGTATCCAAACACAGGACCAGCTCTACTCTGGAAAGAGCTGGTTGCTGTGAGATAAACCAAAGCCAGTTGCATCACGCTGACTCAGACTCATAGCAACCCTGT
The DNA here is from genome assembly GCF_000298275.1 of Orycteropus afer afer. Taxonomy (NCBI): domain Eukaryota; kingdom Metazoa; phylum Chordata; class Mammalia; order Tubulidentata; family Orycteropodidae; genus Orycteropus; species Orycteropus afer. The sequence goes on along the minus strand of NW_006922851.1, from coordinate 37,578 downwards.
GTGTACCCAGCTGAACAGGTTCCAATGACTGATCTTTTGGAAGTTGTTTGCAGGTCTTCCTTTCTTTCTTTCTTTCTTCTTCTTTTTTGATGCATTTTATTGAAATATAATTGATGTACAGTGAAGTACACAAAACTAAAGTGACATGGGTCAATTTTATTTATTTATTTATTTTTGCAGTGTTCCATCCTCTTCCCTCCCACCCCTGGCAGCCAACAAAGAAAGTTTCCCTCAATATACTAACCTTTCCTTGACCCTCCACAACAATGAACTAAGACTATATTTGTCTTTCTGTGATCGACTTATTTCACTCATCATGATGTCCTCCAAGTTCATCCATATTATACAGTGCTTTTCAGACTGTACATTATTTTTTAGTGCTGTATACTATTCCATTGTGTGTATGTACCATAGTTCGGTCATCCACTCTTCTGCTGATGGGCACGTAGGTTGTTTACATCTTTTTGCTATTGTAAATAGTGCTGCAAGGAACATGAGTGTGCATATATCTGTTCCCGCCCTGGCTCTCACCTCTCTAGGATATATACCTAGTAATGGGATTGCTGAGTCAAATGGTATCTCCAATTCCAGCTTTCTAAGGAATCACCATATTGCTTTCCACAGTGGTTATATCACTTCACACTTCCACCAGCAGTGTATGAGAGTCCCATTCTCTCCACATCCCCACCAGCATTTGTTATTTTCTGTCTCATTGAACCTTGCCATCAGTGGTGGGGTGAAATGGTATCTCATTTTTGTTTTGATTTGCATCTCTCTGATGGCCAGTAATTGTGAGCATCTCTTCATGTATTAGCTGACCACCTGAATATCCTCCTTGGTGAAATGTCTATTCATGTCTTCTGCCCATTTTTCAATTGGATTGTTAATTCCTTTGCTGTTGAGTCATTGGAGTTTTCTATAAATCTTAGAGATAAGTCCCTTGCCAGATATGCAATTATCAACAAG
>NW_006922851.1:0-13757 GCF_000298275.1 Orycteropus afer afer | reverse complement strand
AGCAGAAGGGATGCTGCTGAGGAGGATCTCGCCCAATCTTCTGCCTCATGGGACCGTGTCTGTTATTCTTCCTGTGGGTTCTTGTCATGAGGTGACCCTCCACACCCTCAGAGTATCAGAGCTACTTCAAGTGTCACTCGTCATGAGCGTTGGCATGGTGGAGCCCACTGTGGCAGTCACCAAGCGTTTGGAGGGCCTTCCAAGCTTTGGGCTGATCTTCCAGTGCTGCAATACAGTTACAGGGAACTGCGGCTCTTGTTGGATTTCCAGATCCTTCTCCCTGGAGCCACCGGGTGGATTCAAAGCACCCTTCTCTGCAGCAGTCCAGTGTTGGACTGCCGCACCTCCAAAGCACCTGAAAGAACTGTGACGGCACCTACGTTGATGAGCGGTATGAGTGTTAGCTTTGATGGCCTCCCCTAGGCTAAGTGCTGGGGTCTCTCTTCCTCCTCTCCACCTGGCATGTCTCTATGGCCCTGAAGCAGAAGGCTGTGAAGCTTCCAATACCTCTGAGCTACTTGTCTGGCTAACAAATGTCATTTCCAGGAAAGAACCATGACAGTGGTGTCTGTGGTTGATTTTTTTAAGAAACGTGATCAAATAAGCTTGATAAATGATATGTTATGTGAAGTTAAACCAAAATCCAATACCATACTCACTGACGTGGAGTTGGACCTGACTCACAGCAACCCCTCCTTGGGTTTCTAAGGCGGTATCACTATGGAAGTAAATTGCCCAACCTCCTTCCGAGGAGCGGCTGGTGGGTTTGAACCTCTAGCCTTCTGGTTCGCAGACAAATGTCTTAGGCACTATGCTACTAGAACTCCAGCAGGGTTGGTTTTTTTCAACCGTATTGTCCAGAGTCTGTTGTGTAACTATTGCATTGGATCATTTAAAGGGGACTAGAACATGCAGCATTCCCCAAATGTTTTGAAGAGGAAGCATCTTTATGGAGAGGGCATACCTCACTGAAGGCTGGAGCTCCAAGGACCAAGATGTGGTTGTTGTTGGCTGCTGTCAAGTAGGTTCTACTCATAGTGACCCTATGTGACAGAAGAGAACCATCCCACAGGAATTTCTAGGCTAAAATCTTTATGGGAGAAGATGGCCAGGTCTTTTCTCCTGAGTTTGAAAGGTCGACCTTTCAGTTAGCAGCTGAGTGCTTAATCGTTGTGCTGCCTGGACTCTTAAGGATGAAGATACACTTGTAGAAATGGTGATTTCAGAGAGAAGCACATGTCCTTGGAGAAAACACCTTTGTTTAATAATGTCCATCTTGACCCTGTGGAAGTCAGCAAGTCATACCTGCCAGGCATCTGCAGACTGCCGGGGCCAGAGGACCTCCTCACTGGCCCCTAAGCAGCTGCTGTGGAGCTGACTCCCACTCCTGGCGACCCCTGTGGGCCAGAGTAGCACTGCACTCCACAGGCTTTGCAAGGACTGATTTTTCAGAAGATCACCAGGCCTTTCTACCAAGGTGCCTCTGGGTGGAATCAGACCTACAACTTTTCAGTTAGTGGCTGACTTTGTAAACCTTTGCACCAGGCAGGGCCTCCCACTTGTCCCTATCTGCTCTCTGATCTGTCCGTTGCAGGATTTTACTCCTCTGTCCTTAGTTGGCCCCCACCTGCCTCTGTAGGCTCAGCCGTAGCATGGCTTCACACTGGAGCTTGATCCCCAGCTCCGTTTCAAAGCCACAGGCTTCCTCAAGAATCTTTACCTACTGTCATCCATGTCTGGATGGCAGAGAAGTGGCAGAGAAGTTCCTGCAAAGAGAACAGATGCTCCCAACAAGTGAAGCAACCCACCATCTTCCTGGATTCTTAATAAGCTAAGGCTGGACACGAAAATGGGCCAATGATGGAAGATTCTCAAGCGTTGCCTAAAAGTCTTGACTTCAACTTTTCAATCTCCTTTGTGTAGTTAAGAGCATCGCCTGGTGCTGGCAGATCAGAATTCAGCCACATTTCAGCCCAGCATCTTACTGAGACCCTCTAGGTAAGTCACCCAACCTTTCTGAGTTCTACAGCCCTTCTGGAAATTAATGATTGTGATGTTTTTGTTCTTAGGTTCCACTGAAGCATCTCTGACTCAGTGACCCTGTGTGTAGTAGAACAAAACACTGCTGGGTCCTGCACCGTCCTCAGAGCCATTGTTGTCTGAGTTGTTGCTATATCCACTGTGTCGAGCCATCTTGTTGACAGTCTCCCTTGTTTTTGCAGACCTTCTTCCTTCCCAAGCATGTGTCCTTCTCCAGGGACTGGTCCCTCCCTGTGACATGTCCAGTGAAAGCAAGATGAAATCCTGCCATCCTTGCTTCTGAGGACATTCCTATAGGATAGATATGTATGTTCATCTGGTGGTGATAATAACACCTGCCTCATAGGGTTGTCCTAGGCTTTCGTGCGCAGGTGCTAATGCATGTAAGATTCTGAACATTCAGTGTCTGCCACAGAGGAAATGCAGAATGCATATTATCTGATATTTATTATGGTGTTATTATCTTCCCTGGTGGATTCCAGCACCATAACCTAGAGAACCATCCAGAAACCCATCAGCCTCCACCTGACAGCCCCTCCTTGGTCCAGGCAGCGGGAAGGAATGTGCTTCTTCCTTTGAAAGCGGAATCTGCCTTCTCCCTGGGAGGCTCTCACAGCCAGCTCCTCTCTCAGATTAAATGCTGCCATTGGCATTGAAGCACACAGATTTATTTGGTTGTCATATTTGTTGGGTTGCTCGGCAGAGAAATGATTGCTTCTAATTAACATAGCAACGCATGAACCATTTCTGGAGCTGTAGTCGCACACACCACCCAGCTGTCGGTCATTTCTTCCAGAAGACAATCAGGAGAGAGAGGAAGGCCCGGAGCTCTTCACCCCTGCTGGAGCCTCCGCCGCCCCTCTCCTCGGCTGCCCTGCTCTTCCTGTGAACAGACAGGCTCTGTGGGCTCCGCAGGCAGGGAGCAGACTGGGCTGCAGGCAAAGAACTCTTTTTAATGACTAATATACTCGGCTGGGTGATGGGGCTCTGAGGGGGCAGGGGCCAGGTTCCCAAGGCCATGCTGTCTGGAGAACATGCAGCTGAGTTGTCTGTTACTGGGGGACACTTGCCAGGGAGCTAAATCAGAGAGTTGGCTCAGATCTCCTCTCTGCCTAAGCACATGAATCAAGCCCACAGCTGAGCCGGGAGGTCCTGTGTCTGCAGGCGTCAGGCACCAAGCAGCATGGGGAGACTTCACTAAACAGAACAGCCTGTCTGTGAGGCTGTGGAGAGGAATAGCCTACCAGCGAGCAAGGCTGCCCCAGGACCGCTCTATTTCCACCTGTGTCTAAGAATGTGGGTTTCTACCCCAGAGGAAGGAGCTCTTGTGGCTTAGTGCCTAAGGCATTTGACTAGTGATACCGCCTTGGAAACCCAAGGAGGGGCTGCTAGTAGTCAGATCCGACTCCATGGCAGTGTGTTGTGTTTACCCACAGGAGGTTGTTTTTTGTTTATATATTTTTAATCAGAAGCTGCTGAAATGAGCAAAACCACCCATTTTCTGATTGTGAATTTTGTTCTCCTACTCGAGGCTTCTCAATCTTAGCATGCTCACATTTGGGGCTGGATAGCCCTCTGTCCTCTGGATTGTCCTGTGCCTTGTAGAATGTTCAGCAGAAGCCCTGGCCTTGACTTACTAGATGCCTATAACATCCCTCCCCTTGGTTGTTGTGGCAACAAAATGTCTCAAGATTTTGCCAAATGTCCCTGGGGACAGAAATGTCTCTTTGAGAGCCACTGGTCTGGTGAACAGTCATTTATGATTATTGTCTTCTGTTTGTTGAGCACTATGGACCCACCCACATGACAGCTGCAACAATGGACTCAAACATACCAACGGTTGTGAAGGTGGTGCAAAACTGGGCAAGGTTTTAGCACAGTATGTAAGGTTGCTATGAATTGGAGCTTATTTTATGGCAACTACCAATGAAAACAACATGATTCCCAACTATGATGCAATCAAAACCCAAGTGCACTTCTGCGTCCATTCCAACTCATGGTGACTCTGTAGGACACAGTAGAACCACCTCATAGAGTTCCAAAGGGTGTCAATCTTTATAGAAGCAGCCTGCCTCATCCTTCTCTCACAGAGCAGCTGGTCAGTTCAAACAGCTGACCTTTTGGTTAGCAGCTAAATGCTTTAATCACTATGTCACCATATCTCCTAACATTTTCCAAGTCTTGCCCTGTGCCTGACACTTAGCTAAGCACTGTCTACATATAATTATATTTAGTCCTTGCAATGACCCTAGGAGATTACACTCACTTTACAGATGAGATTATAGAGAGAGTAGTTAAATCACTCTCCCCAAGTCATAAAGCTTCTCAAGGAAAAAAAGTGAGAATCTGTTATGTAAAGGAACACCTACCTAACAATTTCAACATTTATTGGAAAAGACTCATAAAACTTTCACAAATGATGAGCTAGGCAATGACTTATTTTAGCACAGCTCCCCCTTTTTGGGAGTCATTGGTGGCAATTAGATAAGAAAATTGTCTTTGAATTTCCATTCTTGTGTTTGCATTACAAGAGTCTTCCAGGACCCACCTGAGACAAAAGCACAGTGAAATCCTTTATTTTATCTCATCCACAATCCAGGCCCACCTTCCTATGAGGATCATAAAACAGTTAAGTTTAGGAGGAACGTCACAAGCCATGAAGTGTCCTATTTGCTCCTGTGATGGATTCTGTCCAGTGTTGGACCATTTGCTAAATCACATGAACACTCAGTTCCTTCCACAGGTTCTGCAACAGCTCAGGTCTTATTCTGAGTCAGCTGTTCTCTAATGTCTAACATTAAGCCCATGATCCTTGGAAGTGTGGGTGGCAGGACTTCAGCTCACTGATTTTGGACATGTCACCAGGAAAGACTAATGAGTAAAAAAGGCTGCTGTGTTTGATAAAGTAGAGCATCACTGAAAACTGAACTCATAGTCATCACCACCACAGTTGGGCCCCATCTTGGGACTAGTATTGCCTTCACCCAAGAAGTTGATCCAGATCTGAGACTGCCCTTGGCGTCTCCATTCTTCATCCTCCATAAATGATGCAGCCTCACACTTCAGAGGCCTACCCCCAAGTATTTGTCAAGTCTTTACCATGCTCCTTCATCTCTGTGATCACCACATTACTCCAAATAGTTCTTTTAAAAAAATCTCACCATCTTCTCCCCTTGAAGAAACCCTGCAGAAAGGGTGTGGAGGTGGCAACGTCTCTCCTCCTCCTACTTCAAAGGGGGAGAAGGATGGAGATGAACATCAACAGCACAAGGCTGATTCCTACGAGGGAGAGTTCAGACATGACACTGCTCTCCAACCTTTTGACTGCTTCTGACACCAGCCATCCCTCCCACGGCACTCTCTACTTCTCTGCTAGGTTTGATCATTCATTTCAGTGGCCACACAGAACTCAGACAGTACTCATGATTATGGTGTTTATTAGGGAAGTAATAGGTTAAAATTCAGGATCAGAAACCACTCAGGATACAGTTCTTCTCAGCTGCAACACAGGCACGCCTCCCTCTGGCCTTGACCTCTGGGCTCTGTGGCCCCTTGGCCACTGCCCTGCTCAGGCAAGTGTTAAACAGCTCTTTTGGCTCTGTCGATAGGTGCCCAGAAAGGCACCCTCCTCTGCCAGCAGGGCTTCTGCCCAAAGCCACTCAGCTTCCTCACTCTGTGGGCTGGGAAACCCACTGCTCTGTCTCACACTAGTCTCTTGGTTTCTGCTGCCTATGCTGCTACCATTTGTCTCCCATCTTCTGCACAGGAAATTTAGGTCCATGGACACGCTTCACTCCTGGATCTTCTTTCTTGATGGTAATGAGATCCCCTTACCACCTACAGGATAGCTCATTTTAAGCCTATTGAGATGGCAAAATTGACCAATCCCCATGTTAAGGTTCCATGCACCCCTTATTTGTATGGTTCCACTCTCACAAGGGTTCAGTGTACCTTATTTTCATTATTAGCACACTATCCAATCCTCTTGGTGGACTGTGGTACCTCACATTTGCATAGTCCCACCCATTGCATATGGTGGGAGTCACAAAGACCATGGCCAGAAGAGTCATATTAAGTAATTCACTGCATTGCAAAACCCATAAATGATCCTCCATGGTTTTCAAACTAGAGAACAAAATTCCTAACAGCCTCTTTTAAAATCCTGGATAGTACCAGCATCACCCAGGATACCGTCCTTCGTCATTGTATTTTGGCCACACTAAGCTCTGCCCAACTTTAAGCTCTGTGAAGAGCTACAGAATGTCCGGATTTCTGACACTGGTTTCCTAGTGTGTAGCACAGTGACTGCCACATTATTGACTCTTGAAAGACAAGTGTTGACTTGATGGAAATTGCATTCTCTGAACCTGTGTGTTCATATGTAAACTGGGGCTAATGGTGTTGTTGTGTGCCATCAAGTCAATTCCACATCAAAGTGACCAGACTGAATAGAACTGTCCTTAGGGTCTCCAGTGACCAGACTGAATAGAACTGTCCTTAGGGTCTCCTAGGCTGGAATCTTTATGGACCAGTCTACCAGGTCTTTGTTCTGCAGAGCTGCCGGTAGGTGCAAACTGCAGGCTCTTCTGTTAGCAGCCAACCATTGTTTAACCCGTTTGTCAACAGGGCTCTATGGGGCTAACAATAGCCATTAGTTAGTTAGGATGTTTGGATGAGGACACCAGGATGACATTGGCAAGATGCTCAGCATGTTGTCATATACATCACTTGACACTGGTCATTGATAAATTTTATTGATAACTATTAAGGTGATGATGATGAAAATGATGAACTGATTAGGTATGTTGTTGTTGTTATTGTTTGCCATCGAGTCAGCCCCGACTTATAGCGACCCCTCCTCGGGTTTCCGAGGCAGTATCACTACAGAAGTAGGAATGCCCAACCTTCCTTCCAAGGAGTGGCTGGTGGGTTTGAACCACCAGCCTTCTGGTTGGCAGTCAAGTGCCTTAGCCACTATGCTACCAGAACTGATTAGGTACAGGATATGTCTAAGATAGGACCCAGCTTATAGTAAATGTTCAGTTAAAGTCATTGTCATGAAATCAGGATTTTACAGAGTTGGTGGAAAGGAACCATGTATCTGGATGGTAGACAAATGATTCTGTTCCTCTCAGTATTAAACAGAAAATACATTTGGCCATTAGGGTCTATTCCAGCTCTAGCTTTGTGGCCCTGGGCAAGTTGCCAACCCTCCATGGGCCTCCATTTCCTCTAATATAAAATGGGTGCTTGGACTGGAAAGATTCCCAATTCTTCTCCAAAGACTTCTGGGCATGGGCATTGAGCCGCTTGGGTGGACATGGTTGGGGGCATGGGGCCTCCTCCATTCCTGCCTTGCACTAAGGTGCTCCCATGTTATGTCTTACAGACCAGACTCTGGAACAAAGGACTCTGTATCTAAACCCCTGATGGTGACACATCAGCTGGGGCATTGGGGGTGTTGGATTCAGTCAGAAGTCTGTGCTGCTCCGGAAAACTCAACAGAACCAGCCTAAAATGTGAAGCTCCCTATTCGTGTGCCTTGCACCCGGGTGCAGTTCCATCAAATTACCAACAATTCAGGTGCATTTCTCAATGGCTCCTCACTCTGCCTTCGTCTGAGCATGGACTTCATGCCTAGCCTGCTCCCCTCGGGAATGGCTGCAGATCATCCTCTTGTCTCCTGCTCAAAGCCCCACCTGGGGAAAGGTTGAGGTCTTCTTAGGTGGTTCTCAGGTAGAGAGTCTTGACCCAGCAGTCTCAGAATACATTCTGATTGGTTTAATTTGGGTCATGTCTTCACCCTCAGCCAATCACTGTGCCCTGAGGAATACAAAGTGTTGATTATGTCAGGTGGGTTTTGCACACTGCTTTTAAGACTAGGGATAAAACCCGTATCGGCTATGGAGAGAGAGAGGGTGAGTTCCTCAGGGTAAAAATGGAAATTGGTTACTAGAGGGAGAAAGAAACGCTGAGAGCAAGGCCAGTGCTCCAACATTCTGATGCTTGGACAGTTTTAAATCCTCAGAAAAATCTAAATCCACTAAAGCAACTTCAGTGGAAATTGCTTCAGCTTCCAGCTGCCAAATAAAACTTCCCCCCGACCCATGAGCGCCACTGGACTAAAGAGTGAACATCGGTCTCGAGGCCCTCAGAAAAAGCCAGCCAGCCTTCTCTTACCTCCCGAGTGGCCAGGAAGGAACAAAGCCAGCCAGAGTGCTGGGGTCGGCAGAATTCCAGTTGCCACATCTCCTGTCCCTGAGCTGTTTGCTTTGAAGCTTATCCTCTCTATCTTGAAGATCTTGACAAGTTCCTTACCCATTCAAGCAGCTGCCTCACCATTACATACTTGCTGACCTGGAATATTCATCTTGTGTGTGCTACTATAGCAAAACCTTTCTTCAAGTCCCAGTAAATTACAGCCAGGTTTTCTCCTGTTGGCTCAGTGCTGTTGCCTTGAGAAATTCTATCAGATCGACCAAGCATGGCTTTCCGTGGGTGAGTCCATGCTGACTGGCTGTGATTAAGCGGGGGCCAGAGCTGCCGCGCTCCATGGAACTCGAGTTCTTCTGAAGCTGAGACGTAGGAGCTTCTGAGCAACGCAGACGTGTGTGACTCTCTCTCAAAGCTCTAGGTCTCTAGCGTCACTTAGATTTTCGGTGTGTTTTTGAAGATAGGATCTTCAGGCAGAGTCATTTCACAAGAAGCAGAAAGCAGGTGGATTTTAGAGGTTGACGGCTTCAAGTCAAAACTCAGCTCTGTTTTTTAGTAGCTTTGTCATCTTGAGTCAGTCGCCAAATATACCTGAGCCTTGGTTTCTTTGTTTGCCATGTGGGAATGACAATGTGGCATTCAATTTTCAGGGTTCTTTAAAGAATTAATGTGTGAATGAAGTGAGGCAAAGCATGCGGCAGACCCATTCATTCAGCAAGTCGGACACGTAGTAGGTGAGCTATCAACAGTGTCGGTTCTTTATTTCTGCCCCTTGGGTTCTTCCCCAGCTTAGACTGTTTCTAACCACATTTCCCATTGGATCCCTTTTTCATTGTACATGACCTCATATGTTCCACTTCTGTTTTTATTTTTTGCTAATCCTCAGTAAAACATTTATCCTAGAACTTTTGTTTGTAGGAAACATACGGAAGAAAGAGCCTCTGAGAATTGATTTTCTCCCTCCCGCTTTCCTCGGGGAGGGACAGCTCCTGGCTGATGAGTTTGGGGAAAGTTTAAGTCCCGTTTTTTAGAACTTGTCCCCCCTCAGCAAGAAGGTTTGGTCTGCTCTGTTTGTCCAGGGTCATTTCAATTTTTTATCAGTGTTCCAAAGTAATTATTAATGTTGTTGCTATTATTGGTTGCTGCCAAGTTGACTCTGACTCTAACTGCACACTGTAGGGTTTTGGGTTTTGAATGGCTGTGACCTTTCAGAAGCCGACTGCCAGGCCTGTCTTTGGAGGTGTTCCTGGGTGGGCTTGGACCACCAACCTTCAGTTGAGTGTTTAACCCTTTACTCCAGCCAGGAGTTCCAATGATGGAACTAATGGCACCTTCTTTTTCCCTCAAGTGTCGCGTGTGGGTGATCAGCTTTATGGACTCCCTGGCACTTAGTCATGCACCGAAAGGTGTCTCATCCTCTGAAGGTGACTGTTTGTCCAGCTGTGCCTGTGGCCAGGCTGGCATGGCTGTTAGTTCAAGGGAGGGTAGTAACAAGCACAGTGACCTCTTTCGCTAGCTGCCAGGTTCCCATCCAACTCTTTATTGGTCTGGAACATAGGTAAGAAAATGATATTACTCATGCTTCCTCCACTTGGAAGTAATGGTTCCCAATTCCTGTGTTATCCTTTCCCTTGGTCAGACAAAATGCAATCTTATCCATGAAAACCTTTCTTGAGGCATACCTTCATCCTCCAGCAGTTGGGAGTAATACCCACCTTCTGTTGACTCCCAGGGGACCCTCTCTGTACCTGTGATGTGCTATTATTCACTTCTTCTGGTTCATAGCAGGGCCTCAAATCAATTTGAAACAGTTCAGTCATGGAGGACAAAAACAAGGACACTGTACACACTGCATAGCAACTAAATCTCTTGTGTGATAGATTTTGATCCAATGAGGAAACAACCCTAATCAAAGATGGCAGCTGACCACGCCACTTTGAAGGTGCAATGGCCACCATCTTGGAGGGGGTCACCACTGCCTGTTTCTGCTTGGGTCGACATCCACCATACAAGAGATTTGTTCATGATGCAATGTGTACACTGCCCTTGTTTCTGTTGGCCATGACTGAACTCTTTTAGCCCTGTCTGAAGCTCTGGTTCACGTTTATTCCTGTGTTCTCCTTGTTCCTGAGGGCCAGCTCTGTCCTGGCCCACCTCTGTGTTCTCCATAGCTGTGACAGATGCTTTGCAGATAAGAAGCTCTGAGTGACGATTTTTAAAATGAAAGAGTGAATGAATGAGTGGATAGATTCATCTGGCCCCAGGGAGCTGCAGTGTTTGCACAAGGACCTGCCTTTGTCCCGGGTGGCAAGCTGGTGGTCCATTTAATCCAGTCACACCTGACATTGTGCCTAATTACAGAAAGGCAATTATGAAAGCCAGACTTTGAACAAAGACCACAGGCAGAGGCTGATGGTTTAGAAGATTGCTAGCTAGGGAGAACAGTGTGTTCTAGTTAAGACTTTTTAGTTGTGACAGCAACCCAACTCCAACTAACTAACAGAAAGGAGAGCATTTTGGTTTAGAGCACAGATGGGGAATGGCTGAGCCAGTGAAGGGTGAGAAGTTGGCACTGGGGAGCTCCGAGAGCTGGGACGTTGTGTCAGCAGTTCACGTTGTGCCCAGGAGACTGCGAGCAAGCCGATTGCATGCCCAGAGCACCATCCCTCCGCCAGGAGTGTCGATCCATTTGAGATAGGAGTGTCAGGGATCGAATCATCTCCAAAAAAAATGCACGTTGTAAGTACTAACCCCTACACCTGCTGTAAGGAGTCCTGGTGGCCTAGTGGGTAAGACATTTGGCTGCTAACCAGAAGGTCAGCAGTTGAAACCCACCAAATGCTCCACAGGAGGAATATGGGGCAATCTACTTCCATAAAGATTTATAGCCTTGGAAACCAGAGGGGGTCACTATGGACCAGATTGGACTCAATGGCAGTCTTTTTTTTAAATTTAATTTTATTTTTAATATACTAGTGTTAATCCCACTCGGCAATGTCTTGTCTTTATTTTAATGAGACGGTGTTCGTGTGGAGTGTCTTAAGTCAATCTCTTCTGAGACACAAAAGAGATTCACTGAGCAAGTGAGAAGCAGAGATGGGGGACACAGATGCCACGTGAAGATCTCTAAGGAGCCCAGGAGCAGAAGCTTCAGAGACACGGATCTCTCCTCAGAGCTGCCAGTGAGAGAGAGCCTGCCCCGAGAGCCAGTGCTCCGAACGCAGCCTCCCAGCTTCCTAAACGTGTGTGTCGAGCTGCCCACTGTGGCATTTCTGTTTGGGCAGATAGGAGCCACTCTATAGGAAAGCACAGCCTAGAACGGGAGGGAGGAAGGTCCGAGGCTGGCAAAGTCCCTGAGGCCTCTGGATCTAGCTGCACCTGAAGCCAGACCCTTGCCACTCCCTAGCCTTGGACATGCTTGCAGACCTCAAAACAGAAAGTTTGGAAAATTGTGGGCTCATTTATTTTGTTTGGGAACATGTAATCCCCTGAGGCAATTGTACTGGACGATTCCCCAAAGGGAATTGGAGTGACAGCAGAGCAGGGCAGCAGCAGAAATCTCCCTGGTCTGGGAAGAGGCAGGTGGTGCGTGGACCCTGGGAATGCCTGCAGTCGAGCTCTGGGGAGGGAGAGACCACAGGGCCGGGAGTCCTGGGGCTTGCGGTGGGGGGCTCTAGGCACAGCATCTCCCGGCTACAGGCCCTTGTGACATGAAACTGCAAGTCCATGGGCAAGAAATTCATAGCAGGTCTGTGTGACGGAATGCGACTGTGCTACAAACTCTGCCGTTGTTTTCCACACAACAGGTCCTTTAGTCCATATGTTATATTCCAAAGGCAGGAGCTCTGACGGGGCTGTGCTCCAGGCATTCTGCTGCTAACCAAGAGGGAAGATGAGACATTTGGCTTCTGAGAAGATTGACAGCCTTGGAAACCCTCTGGGGCAGTTCCATTCTGTCCTTTAAGGGCGCTGTGGGTTGGAATCTACTCCACGGCAGTGAGTTTGGTTTGGGCTTTGCTTCCACGAAGACTGAAAGCCAAGGAGACCCCGTGGGGCAGTTCCACTCTCTCCTCTAGGGTTGCAGTGAGTGGGAACCAACTCTATGGTAGTGAGCTTGCTTTGGACTTTGCTCTCATAAAGACTGACAGCCTTGGAGACCTCTAAGGCAGTTCTATGGTGTTCCATAAGGTCTCTATGAGTTGGAATAGAGTCGATGACAGTGGCTTGGCTTTTGGTGGATTTCAAAGGAGCTAATCAGTTTATCTCTCAGCTGCTTTCAGTTGAAAGGTCGGCAGTTGGAACCCACCCAGCAGCCCCATGGGAGAAAAGAACTGGCCATCTGTCCCCTTAAAGGTCACAGCCAGAAAACCCTATGAGGCAGCTCTACTCTGTCACACGGGGTTGCTGGAAGTTGGAATTGACTCAGCAGCAACAACATAGCAAAACAGCAACCTTTTATCTGGATTTCATAGGTCACACAACCAGTACCTGCTGCAGGTAGCATTTTAATCCAACCCAAGCAGCTGTGTTGCAGCCCCCCTGTGGTTGTAGCTCACAGGACTCTGTATCCCAGACAGTGGGCATCTGAGCAGTGAGCAGGACAGCCTCTGTGGCCAGACTATCCTGCCACTGTGCACTGGGTGCTGGTGGCTGGGGTCAGAGGTTGTTGTTAGAGGCCGTCCACCTGGCTCCGGGTCACTGCTCTATTATGCACAAGAGAAGGAGCCCTGTCCGGCCCTGGGCCAGCCCCACGGCTGTCACTGTGCTTCAGCCCACCGCAGCAGCCACCATGCCCATCCAGCCCCTGGAGGGGCTTCCCTCTCCACTGACCCTCTATACACCCTTCTCCAGGAACCGGCCCATTCTGACAGCCTGACCAGAGTGCAAGGGATGGAGTCTGGCCATTCTCACCTTTAGGAGTGCTCTGGTTACAGTTCTTTCAAGACAGATTTGTCCCTTCTTCTGCAGTCCACGGTAGTTTCATTGCTCTTCACAAATACCACAGTTCAAACGCATCCATTCTGTAGGGGCAGTGGCGAGCCCCTATAACGACTGAGGGCGACTATTCACCCAGGAGGGTGGAGGCAGCTCAGAGACCCGAAGCGGAAGGAAAGAGTGCAGACGCATGAGCTCTGCCTCTCCTGAGCCCGCAGCTTGCGAACCAAGCGCCTCGCTTGCCACACGTTCCTCCTCTCACCATCAGCGTTCTGGTTCCTGTCTCGGTTGCTCACACTCAGCTCCCCCTGCCACGCCAAAGCCAGCACAGAAGGCTCTTCTCCTACCCAGTGGCCCCGCTGCTACCGCCTTACAAAACATTTATACCCGGAATCCATAGCTGGGAAGAAGTTTAAAATGGATTATACTATTTGAATAAATTATTTTTAAATAATCCGCACATTGGTAATTTTGGAAAGTGATCCACCTGATTGTTATAAACAAGCTCCTATAATGGGTAAAATGCAGGTTCGTAACCGCACGTGGGATGTGCATAACAAATACACATT
>NW_006922850.1:177868-178977 GCF_000298275.1 Orycteropus afer afer | reverse complement strand
CTATGGGGAGGAAGTGGGAGGGGAGCTGCTACATTGTAAATTTTGGTCAATGACATGAGACAAAGTATATGTGAACTGCTGTATGAAAAGTGAATTTATTCTGTAAATCTTCACCCAAATCCTAATTAAAAAAAAAAAAGAAAATGTTCTTCGAAAAACTAAAACTCAAACTACCACTGTTGTTGTTATGTTGTTGCTATGTGCCATCGAGTCAGACCCGACTCACAGTGACCCCTCCTTCAGTTTCTGAGGTGATATCACTACAGAAGTAGATTGCCCAACCTTCCTTCCAAGGAGTGGCTGGTGGGTTTGAACTACCAGCCTTCTGATGAGCAATCAAGTGCCTTAGGCACTATGCCATATGACCCAGAAATTCCACTCTTAAGAATATACCCATGGGACTTTAAATCAGTAACTGGAACAGATACATATACATCATTGTTGATGCAGCACTTTTCACAGTAGCCAAAAGGTGGGGGAAAAAAAATGTCCATCAATAAATGAATGGATAAACAAAATGTGATACATGTATACAACAAAATACAACTTAGCTAGAAAGAGAAATGAAGTCCCAATATGTGCTGCAGCAGGGGTGAAGCTTGAAGATGTTATCTTAAGGGAAATAGATCAATCACAAAAGGTCAGATAGTGTATGACTTCAGTTATATAAAAAGAAAAGAAAAAGCAAATGTATAGAGACCAAAGTTTGTAAGTAGTTACCAGGGCCAAAAGTAAGGGGGAAGGGAATTTATTACTTATGGAGTACTGAGTTTCTCTTTACGGTGACAGAAAATTCCCACTGATTAAGGGTAATGGCTGCCCAGCTGATTAAGGTGATTAATGTCAGTAAATTGTACAGTTGTAAAAAGTTGAATTGGCAAAATGATGTGTGATAAGATACTGAGAGAGCTTATGTACAAATACCTCATGGGATTTGATTTCTTGCTTTGGAAGTTTAGGGTCAAGGTTTCATGAGACATTCTGGTAATTGTTCCAATAACATATTTAGTACTTCCATTCTACCTCCTAGTTTTTGTGGTAGGCACCAAGTAGCACCATTTAATCACCAAAGAGAAATGGGTGTGGTTACTGTAATGGACAGCAGAATC
>NW_006922850.1:174043-177368 GCF_000298275.1 Orycteropus afer afer | reverse complement strand
AGCACAACATGACCAAGACAAAGGAAGAAACTGAGAAGTACACAAAAGTAAAATGCAACAGTGGTAAATATTATTACATACACAGTGCTACAACAGCAGTAATGACAAACATAATTTATGAGTGGATACAAAGGTAGATACGTAAGCTGAACAGGTATGGAATGATGTATGGAATACACGTATGAACATAGGTAGTTTTGGCAGAGTTTTTTCTACATATTCATTTGCATGGTTTGCAAATATATCTAGATATATAGTAGAGCATTCTGAAAGCAAAGTTATGTAAACTTCTCAGTCATAAGCATACATCTTGATGAGATACTGAGTCTCTGGGCTTGTAGGCTTAGGAACATAGTCTTGAGGACATCTAGACCAATTGACATAATATTGTCCATAAATATAATATTCTACATCCTACTTTTGTGATAGTAACTGAGGTCTAAAAACTTTGAGAGGAGCCAATACAGCTATTGGTCTCTGCTCATCTAGAGCAGAGAAGAGTGAAGAATATAAAAGACTCAAGGAAACAATTAGTCCAAAGGACACGTGGGGCACACGAACCACAGACTTCACTGACCTGAGACCAGAAGAGCTACATGGCACCTGGTTACCATTAAAAGCTGTGCTGATCAGGCTCACAATAGATCCTGGACTGAGCGGGAGAAACATGTAGAGATAAATACGCAATTATAGAAAAACTACTAGGCTTACTGGTCTGATAGAAACTGGTGGAATCCACTAGATTATAGCCCTTAGACACCCTTCAAACATGGAACTGAACACAGCTTTCAGCCATACAATAGACAGAACAACAGAGCGAACAATAACACCCATGAAGAACATGCTTCTCTGAACAGTCAACCACATGAGACCAGAAGGGCAGCACTTGCCCATGAACAACTTTCAGAGGGCAGGAAGGACAGGAAGGATAGGCAAACTGAAAAGGAGTACCCAGAGAGAAAGCAGAAATAGTGCTGTGAAGTTGATGGGATTATAACTAATGTCACAAATTGTGTATATATTGTTTAATGAGAAACTAATTTTCTCTGTAAACATTTACCCAAACTACAATAAAATATTAACATAAAAGACATTTAAAGAAATAGAGCAGAGACTAGAATAAAATACTTCTTGATGAATGCATCTCTGTTTCAAAAGTAGAAAATTTCAGCACAGTGGGAAAAGCAAAGAAAAAGGAGGTTGGAGGAAAAAACTGTCAAAAATAATGTAATGATCTATTATACTTGGACTAGAAAGAGCTGTGGCCTCAAGCAATTACAATGCAAAGCAGAATATGAAACAAGATACAAGATTACTGCTTTGTGTTTTCAGGTGACATCTTTGTAAGTACGGTTTCTACCTCAGGGTATTTAAGCCTTAGAGTCATATTTAAATATTTTATCTGAAATTCTACAATCCAAATTCCAAATGCACTACATAAAACCGCAGACATCTTTCCTTCAGTTTCCATGCTGCCTTCTAATGTCACTTCTCTTTTCAGATCCAATCTTTCTCGACTTGACACAAAGAGGTGATGAGAAATCATACTGCAACAACATTCATCCTTCTAGAGACGAGAGATGACCCAAAACACAAATTGTGATTTTAGCACTTTTATGTCTCACCTATTTTCTGAGTGTGACTGGGAACCTGATAATTATCACCCACACACTGTTGGATTACAATCTTGAAACTCCCCAGTATGTTACTGCTGAACTTTGTGTTTCTTAGAAATCTCGTTCACTTCTATTTGTTTGTGTTCCCAGATTCCTGTGCAACATGACAACTGGAGATAAAACCGTTACCCATAAGAGTTGTGCCAGCCAATTATTTTCTGGTGTCCTATTTGAAGTAACTGAATTTTTCTCCTTGTTGCCTTGTCCTATGATGTGGTCTTTTGTAGGCCCCTCCATTCCACAGCCATGATGAGCAACAAAGTATGCAATAGAATCTTTTGTTGGGTCGCTTGCCTGTTCCATTTTCCAGATTAAATAAAAGGAGTTAATGGGATAATCACAAAGGCAGTAGATATAGTTTTCTTCTGTCTTTGACACTAATCTTTCCACAAAAATTTTTCTACGGGCTTCTGTGGAAATTGTCTGTGTAGTTCATCCTGACATATAAGTAGAGAAGAGAATGAACTAGAATTTCAACTACTGTGTCTTCTACTGACATTGACAGTATTTACACCTAGGCTCAAGGAGAACAAGCTCTGATTTTAGAGGAAGATAACTAGACCTTCTCCAACTATGAAGACTTCCAATACATTTTGTGTTAATGAAAATGTTAAGAGTGAAAAAGATTAATAAAAAACATGTAGCTCATAATTTGGGAAGAACATATTGATGGGCGTTTGATTGGCTAGCATAAGCTGACTTTTGCAGATCAAATCCAGGCATAGTGTGAAAAAAACTGCATGGACCTATAGATGGAGAAGACAGTAATGGCATTCAGTTGCATCTACTAACAGATAATTCTATAAGATGCTGAAAGCATCTTTCTGTGTTCTGTCTTTGAGAAAATAAATATGCATACTTTCACATGCATGAACAAATGTTATCTGTGTTTAATGAACATCACCCTGTTGCTGAGACATACTTTATTGTTTGATTATGCTTCTAAATATTCATACAAAATTATGCCCATAGAATTTCATATGCTCTGTGCACTTCAAGACTCTTCTGGGGGAAAAAAAAAAATATTATCCAAAGCCTTTATCATTTAAAACCATTTAAAAACATAGAGAATTCCACCAAATGTACTAACTTCTTATTTGATAATTAACGAAATATGCATCTGTATTTGTATACTTATTTAGTAGTTGAATTGATCAGTTTGCCTGAGCTATATAAATCTTTAGCAAGCACAACTTATATCTATAAATCTCATTCTTTGCTATACCCGATTGTGTCCAGTTTGTAAAAGCCTTTGATGATGATAGGCAAAATTAAGTACATCATGGACATTCAAAAAGAGATGAGCCAGCCCTATTTACCTTGCCAGACCTAAGTACATTTCAATAGAACCAATACTACAAATGCAATAGGTTCAGAAAAATAAGCATTCAGCTTATTTTAGATAATGAAGCTCTCTCCTCTTGTTCATCTAATCACTTCCCTAAAAGGGAACACCTGAAGGAGAAAAGGTGGCAAATGTTTGAAGCCTCAGCTTGGATTTGGAAATAGCGTAAGTAAATAAATAAATAAGGTTGCTCTTGCCTGCAATAGTGTTTCCTAAGTATGACTTCAAGTACTCTTGAAATTGATCATGCCTTTCCACTTTGTCCAGGCTGATCAAAAAATAATAGGAACTTTTTGTCACTTAA
>NW_006922850.1:165945-167969 GCF_000298275.1 Orycteropus afer afer | reverse complement strand
TGGGCAAATCTGCTGCAAAAGACCTCTTTCAAGTGATGAAGATCAAAGATATCTCCTTGAAGACTACAGTACGCCTAGCACAAGCCATGGTATTTTCAATCACCTCTTATCCATGTGAGAGCTGAACAATGAATAAGGAAGACCAAAGAAGAGTCAATGCTTTTGAGTTGTGGTGTTTGCAAAGAATGCTTAAAGTACCATGGACTGCTAAGAGAACTAACAAATCTGTCCCGGAAGAAGTGCAGGTGGAATGCTCCTTGGAAGCAAGAATGGCCAGACTTGTCTCACCTACTTTGATTGTGTTGTCAGAAGGAACCACTCCATGGAAAAAGATAGCATACTTGGTGAAGTGGAGGCTCAACAAAAAATGGGAAGGCCCTCAACAAGATGGATAGACACGGTGGCTGCAACAATGAGCTCAGGTATAGGAGAGATCATGAGGCTGGCACCGGACTAGGCAATGTTTCGCTCTCCTGTGCATTTCCAACACTATGAGTTGGAAATGATTCGACAGCACCTAACAAGTAATAATTCTTTTGACATGGGGTTATGATTATACCAGGCAGAAATTCAGACACACAAAAAGAAATGAAAATGCCAAAATTGGTGAAATTAAAATTAAATATAAAAAACAGTTTGGCAGACACTAAACACAAGTGTCTAGATGCAAAAGGGAATATCAAGGGTTACTGAGGATTGGGATCAACTAGAATTCTCTCCACTATTAGGGGGAGAGTTGATGTGTACAATGATGTTAGGGAATTGTTTCAAGTACCTACTGAAGCTAAGCATACACTAAAGATCCAGCATTTCTACTCATAGTTATGTATCAAAGTGAACATAGTTCATATGTCCACCAAATGAAAAAAACAAGAGCAACTTGGTTATCATAGACTAAACAGGAAATATCTTATAATCCATAAATAATAAAAAGATTTAATAAGTAGTCATATATTTATGCAATGAGAATAAGCAAACTTCAACTACTTGAGCGGATCTCACAAATAAAATATTGAATGGAAGATACAAAAATGCTCTATGTGTAAAATGTTAAAAAAAAAAAAATTAAATCAATTGATGCAACCATGTTGTTGTTGCTAGATGCTGTCAAGTCAGTTTTGATTCATAGTGATCTTACGTACAACAAAATGAAACACTGCCCAGTCCTGTGTCACCCTTTACTATGCTTGTGTCATCTGTCATCTTTACCATGCCTAAACCTATAATTGCAGCCACTGTGTCAACCTATCTCATTGAGGGTCTTCCCCTTTTTGGCTGACCCGCTGCTTTACCAAGCATGATATCCTCCAGGAAATGGTCTCTCCTGATAATATGACCAAAGTACGAAAATTGAAGTCTGGCCATTCTCATTTCCAAGGAGTATTCTGGCTGTATTTCTTCCATAACAGATTTGTTCATTCTTCTGGCAGTCCATGGTATTTTCAATATTCTTTGCCAACACCACAGTTCAAACACATCAATTCTTCTTGATCTTCCTTATTCATTGTCCAGCTTTCATATGTTTATATTTTATGTAGTGTGCTTATAAGGCTATTTAAAAGACAATGAGTTGAGTCAGGTGCAGCTTAGTCTGCAAAGTGACATCTTTGGTCTTTAAAGAGGTCTTTTAGAGCAAATTTGCCCAACGCAATCATAAAAGTCGGGATTATTGTCACCTTTGGACAAGTGTTTTCAGATGGTAAAGGGGGTCTTGTGAAAATATGCTGTCAGTTGATCTGGTTATGGTTGCATGGAAGTTTTCAGTGTGTAAATTCATTAAGCTATATATTAAGATCATGCACTTTCCAATTCAATATGATATACATCAAAAACAGTTTATTTAGAAATGATAAAATTCCTGTTCCTCAAATGAAACACATCAGGGGAGAGGATTATAGCATAGATCTTACCAAAAGTAGAAAAACACAAATCTTACATGAATTCTTCAAATAAAAAGTAAAATAGTTTATGCACATCTCAGCTAATATCATCAAACTTGTTTCATCTTGGTAACAAAAGCTATC
>NW_006922850.1:164582-165845 GCF_000298275.1 Orycteropus afer afer | reverse complement strand
CTGAAAACCTTATGAATAGAAGGGAAACCTTGTCTCATATGTGCCAGAAAATGACCCCTCATATTGGCAGGCATTCAAAATACCACTGGGGAAGAGCTGCCTCCTGAAGTGGAGTAGACCTTAGTGACATGGATGGAATAAAGCTTTCTGGACTTTCATTTGCTGATGCAGCATGACCCAAAATGAGAAGAAACAGCTGAAAACATCCATAATTGGAATGTGGAATATATGAAGTCTCATACTCTTGTCATGCTGTCAGAAAGGACTAATATCCGGAGAAGGATATCATGCTTGGTAAGGTAGAGTGTCATCGGTAAAGGGAAAGACCTTCAACGAGATGGATTGACACAATGGCTACAATGATAGAAATGATCGTGAGGATAGCACAGGACTGGGCAGTGTTTTGTTTTATTGCACACAGTGTCTCTATGAGTCAGAACTGATTTGACAGAACCTAACAACAACATATTAGTTGTCATTGTACAATTAGATTTTACTGTGTGTCCTGCACCATTTTAATCTTAATAAGTTATTTCTTCAATGTACTCCAGGAAATCTGGTAACACCAACTCCCACTGTTTTAATTAGAGCTCTGGTGGTGTAGTGTCTAAGGCATTTGACTGATAACCAGAAGGCTGACAGTTCAAACCCACCAGCCATTTCTCAGAAGGAAGGTTGGGCAATCTTCTTCCATAATGATACTGCCTCAGAAACCCAAGGAGGAGTTGCCATGAGTCAGATCAGACTTGATGGCAAATAACAACAGCAACATCTGAAAGATTAAGAAAATTAGAATGTGGGCATGAAAAGTCCTAAGGTAAAATGAAAGAGAGAAAATGAGGAGAAAATATATAACTAAGGAAAGCATGAAAAATATTTCTCCTGTTTCCATCTAAGACCTGTCACCATTCTTTCATTTATTCATTAAAGAAGCATTTGCTAGGTGATAACTGTATGTCAGAGTTTTAGCACTGGAATATAGCACTGAACAGAAAAGACAAGATTCCTAAGCTCATGAAGCTTATATTTTACTCTCAGAAGAGAAAAACCAGACAATGAGACTGCAAGTAGGACCTCCCAAGTTCACCCCTCCCCGTGGGCTTTAGAGTCCTTCTACAATTATGGACTCCCTTGCTAATCAAAAGAAATACAGTCTTCAAATTAAATGGCAATGATTTTATCATGCAAATATAAATCCAAGGCTATTTTAATGATGAATTTCAAGAAAGCTTGGAAATCACTTTTACAGTTCACTCTATACAA
>NW_006922850.1:163353-163994 GCF_000298275.1 Orycteropus afer afer | reverse complement strand
TGAAAGAGATAAGTGGAAGGGACACAGACCAAGTTGCATTGTTGTTGTTGTTGTTGTTTTGTGCTGTTGAGTCAGACCTGACTCATAGCGACCCCTCCTTCAGTATCCGAGGCAGTAACACTATGGAAGTAGATTGCCCAACCTTCCTTCCGAGGAGTGGGAAAGCACAAAGTTCGGAATTTAAATGCTGGTAATTCTCTTAACTATTGGGAAAAGGGACAAATATAATATGAAGGAAGAAGCAGCAGTTTTGTATTCAAGCAAACTTTTGTTCAAAACCTACAATACCACCATTTGATATCTGACTGGTTAATTCTCTGCTTCTCAGTTTCCTTTCCTGTAAAATTAGGATGATTAGTTTTTACTTTATATGAGATTTATGTCAAGCATAGATACAATCTATTAAGCGCCAATCATAGCATTTAATCCTAGGGGAAATATAAAGATTCCACAAAGTAGGTAAAATGGAATTCACCTGACACCAGACCACCTTCAATGTCTCTAAGGACATTGTTCCCACAGCTACATCTGTTTTTGCATTGTTGATTCCACTGTCAACTCATAAAAACATCTGAAACTGGTCACTGAGGACTGTTTTATTGTTCATTCAGATGTCCCTAATGCATTTGTAGCAAATTAAA
>NW_006922850.1:161494-163253 GCF_000298275.1 Orycteropus afer afer | reverse complement strand
CAGCCACTCCTCGGAAGGAAGGTTGGGCAATCCTACTTCCGTAGTGATACTGCCTCGGAAACCCAAGGAGGGGTCGCTATGAGTCGGGGCTGACTCGACAGCACATAACAACAACAACAACAGATTGACAATGTATAGGGAAAAGCCTCTCTTCAGATGGAGAAATAGTATTGTAGTTTTTTATTATTTTTTTAATCATTTTTCAAAATTGGTTTATTTTCCTTCCTACAGACATTTATTTCTTAAATCAACCATTCATATTACTTAGATGATCATCTAAAAATAACTTTGGGGTTTTTTTTGTTTTGATTTTTAGACTTCTTCAATGGCTGCCTACTAAGAACAAATTAAAGTTGAAATTCCTTAACAAAGCATTCTAGGACTTCACTGATTTGACCTAAAAATTTCATCCCACTCTCTCTTCAGATACTTCATACAGTCTTTTCTGCCACATGAAATTAGGTCTTTGCAATGTAATCTTCTCAGGTTGGAAGGTCCTTCCTCCTATTATTCACCTATCAAATGTACCACTTATTCTTCAAGACACAAACAATTAAAGGAGAACTTCCAGAGATGCCTACCATCACCTCTACCATCATCTTAGCATTTAGGCATGTTTATTCTACTTGCTGTTACAACAGAGGGAATCTGATAAATAAATTTTTCCTAAATGAAGTAGAAATGCCAATACAAGGCCAGAACTCCCAAACAAAATTCACTGCCAGCAACTCAGTTCCAACTCATTGTGATCTCCATTGGGTTTCTAAGGTTTTCCATAAATCTTTATGGAAGCAGACTGCCTCATCTTTCTTCCTCACAGCAGCTGGTAGGTTCAAATTGCCAACTTCTCGGTTTGCAGCCAAATGCCATAACCACTACACCACCAGAGTTCCTAAAAGGATAGTAAAAGGCATTATATAACAACAAGATTTCATGTATTTTTCAAGCTTTTCAGATAATCCGAAAATACCTGAAATTGTTAACTGATAGCTGAGCCCATATGTTTCAGAACTAGGAGGTCAGGAATATGAATGGAAGATTTAAGCAGTAAGAGTCTGTAGAGAGGAAGAGAGATCAGTTTCAAAAATGATCAATAACTACAATATTAATTCTCCATCTGAAAAGATGTGTTTCCCTATAAATTAGTCAACCTACTCTAGGCACACTGCCCAGACTGCTGTCTTTGTCTTCCAGGCAGTCTGATAACTCAAAAGAGAAGTATACCTTACCCCTCCTTAAGAGACTTTCTATTTGTGTGGGTGTGTGTGTGCGTTTTTTTTTTTTTTTTTTTTTTTTTTTTTTTTTTTTACTTCTCTGTTCTTTCCTTTCTCATTTTCAATTATGTTACTGTCTTTGTCTCTAGGTATTCAAATAAATTTCTCTGCACATAAATAAGTAGGCCAAAGCTATCCATTGATGCACTAGATTTATTATCTATATCCCTATGGTTTGGTTTTGCACCTAAGACCATACCCTCCCCCATTTTGAGAAAGAAAGGCCTATGATTTCCTGGAAATAATATGTCAAGGAAAACCTAATGGATCACAATGATCTGAACCTTTGTGCATGTTGCTGTTGTTGTCAAGTCAGTTCTGACTCAACTGACTCTATATATGTCGGAACAAAATACTACCCAGTCTGGTGCCAGTTTTGCTGACACTCTATTTTACCAACCATGATATCTTTCTCCAGGGAATGGTCCCTTCTGAAAACATGTCTGATGTGTGAGAAAGGAAGTCATATTACTTAGATATGAGTA
>NW_006922850.1:159578-160692 GCF_000298275.1 Orycteropus afer afer | reverse complement strand
AGAAGCAAGAATGGCCAGACTTCCTTTCTCACACGTCAGACATGTTTTCAGAAGGGACCATTCCCTGGAGAAGGATATCATGGTTGGTAAAATAGAGTGTCAGCAACACTGGCACCAGACTGGGTAGTACTTTGTTCCAACATATGTAGAGTCAGTTGAGTCAGAACTGACTTGACAACAACAACAACAACATGCACAAAGGATCAGATCATTGTGATCCATTAGGTTTTCCTTGACGTAGTATTTCCAGGAAATCACAGGCCTTTCTTTATTTGGTTTGGTTTGGTTTGGTGAAATATATGTTATTGAAATATAATTTATGTATAGTGAAATACACAAAACTAAAAGTGACATGGGTCAATGCATTTTTTCTTTCCACAGTGTTCCCTCCACTCTCCTCCCCCATGGTAACCAATAAAGGAAGTTTCCTTCCATATACAAACCTTCCTTGACTTTTTAAACTAATAAACTAATATTATATTTGTCCTTCTGTGATTGACTTATTTTACTCAGTATAATGTCCTCAAAGTTCATCCACGTTATGTGGTGTTTTGCAGATTATACATTATTCTTTAGTGTAGCTTAGTATTCCATACCACAGTTTGGTTATCCATTCTTCTGTTTATGGGCTCATAGGTTGTTTCCATCTTTTTGCTATTGTAAATAGTGCAATAAATGAATATGGGTGTGCATATATCTGTTCTTGTCCTGGCTCTCACTTCTTTAGGATATATACCTAGTAATGGGATTGCTGGGTCAAGTGGTATTTCTAATTCCAGATTTTTAAGGAATTGTCATACTGCTTCCCACAGTGACTATCATTTTACAGTCCCAGCAGCAGTGTATGACAATCCCAATTTCTCCACATCCTCACCAGTATTTGTTATTTTCTGTCTTGATGAAATTTGCCATTAGGGCTGGGATAAGATGGTATCGTTGCTTTGATTTGCATCTCTCTGGGAGCTCTGGTAGCATAGTGGCTAAGACACTTGCCTGCTGACCAGACAGCTGGCAGTTCAAACCCACCAGCCACTCCTCGGAAGGAAGATTGGGCAATCCTACTTCCGTAGTGATACTGCCTTGGAAACCCAAGGAGGGGTCACTATGAGTCAGG
>NW_006922850.1:158158-158983 GCF_000298275.1 Orycteropus afer afer | reverse complement strand
TTTTTGTGTATAGTGTGAGGTACAGATCTTGTTCATATTTCTGCAAATGAATATTGCTGATTTGTTTGTTCCATATAATTTTCTGTACTGAGCTCATTTTGTTTATGAAACATGCTATCACTTACTTCACTGCTAATGTTTTAATATTTGCTAAATATTTGTGCAGCAAGGCAGGAAAGCAGGAGAAAGGAGAGGAAAAGGCTGGGGGACTGGGCCAGAGCGAGGAGTCAGCTGCAGGGATCCAGGTGAGGAGAGGGAACCCAGGCCACACCCCAAAGTGGCAAGGCAGGAAAGCAGGACAAAGGAGAGGAAAAGGCCCAGGGACCAGGACAGAGCAAGTGGTAAGCCGCAGGGATCGAGGTGAGGAGAGGGAACACAGGCTATGCCCCACAAGCAGCAAGGCAGGAAATCAGGAGAAAGAAGTGGAAAAGTCCAGGGGACTGGGACAGAGTGGGAAATCAGCCACAGGAATCCAGGTAAGCAGAGGGAACCCCGGCAATGCACCACAAGTGGCAAGGCAGGAAAAAGGAGAGGAAAGGCCAGGGGAACAGGGACAGAGTGAGGAGTCAGCCTCAGGGATCCAGTTAAGGGTGGTTGCAGAGGTTTCCAACAGCTAAGGGAGACAAAGTTGTCTGTCGGTCTTCAGGCTGTGACACTGGTGTTTCAAACCCAGCGGGGTGCACATGGTGCACAGTTATCAGCCCAGCTTGCAGACTGAGACAGACTAGTGAGAAGGAAGAGGCCATCCACTTCTCTAAGAATTGGCCAGGGAAAACCTTATGAAGAGCAAAGAAACATTGTCTGATACATTACTGTGCAACTTTA
>NW_006922850.1:138481-139032 GCF_000298275.1 Orycteropus afer afer | reverse complement strand
AGGTCAGTGAAAAAGGGGCGGACCATAAATGAGAGGCTTGACACAGTGGCTGCTATTATGGGCTCAAACAATGATTTGGGGGATGACACAGGATCAGGCAGAGTTTCAACTTTATTGTACATAGGGTCGCTATGAATTGGAACCACCTTGAAGACACCTAACAACAACAGATAGAAGGAGAGAAACAAATAAGAAAGGGAAGAGAATTAGGAATAAGAAGTGAACCTTACCTATTACTCAAGCCTCTCAATGTCTTTACGTAGTGTCACAGTACTTGGCAAGATACTACCTCTCTAGTAAACCATTTCTCCCATGATCTGAAGTGGGTTTTCTGCTCTATAACCATGTCTACAAACCCTGAACAATGCAAATCAGTTTACATTGAGAGTTGACATTACTTACTTCAGTAGAAAGATAATTGCATAGAATAACTGAGTGAAGATAGTAAAATATCATCATCCACTGGTTTAACTGAAAATGATTATCAAGGAAAAAGCATGGAGTCTTTCTTGCCCAAAACCCAAACTTGCATTTTCAGTTATCTTGTTTTA
>NW_006922850.1:136322-137346 GCF_000298275.1 Orycteropus afer afer | reverse complement strand
CTAGTTTAGATTGGCTTCCGCATATTCTGGGTTCAATCAAAGGTTATGCCTCTTATGCACCTGCTGTATCACAGAACAATACAAGGGAGAAAATGGCTGATGGTGTACTAAGAGCAGGGCCCAACTTTCAGGGACACTTAACAGCATCAACCCACAAAAGCCAGGTCCCATCAGTCCTAGTCCTTATGGGGACACTGAAAGTATCAACCTATTTCTGGGAGCCGTTGCTTAATTAGTCACTCACCATGTCCCATCAGTCCTTTAAGACTTAGGGCTCTCCACAGACAGAAGCAGCAATTATTGAAAGAATTATTGAAAGGCTACAATGTGCCTGAGACAAATTTGGAAGACTGCTGCTGAGAGGAGCGAGTTGATCTGCCAGGTCAATCACACTGGCAAAGAGAGCAAGTAACACAGACCATTCCTTTTTGGCTCTGGCCATGGCCCAAAATGCCATGACAGGACCAGTCAGGCTTATACTCAGGTTCTAGGAAAATGTTTCTTGTGACTCTTCAGGAAACACTCTAACTAAACAATATTTTTACTGGGTTAAAAAATAAATTCATTTACTTAAATATAAGATATATCTTTATATTTTAAACTTTTTGTTCCTAATTTCAGATAACTATAACTGCTAAGACTTTATCACACCACTGAATTTATTTTGCTTATGTTAAATTATATTCAGAGACCAGAATAAAATACTACTCAGTTATAAAAGTAGAACATTTCAACACAGTGGGAAAAGCAAACAAAAAGGAGGTTGAAGAAAAAAATATGAAAAATAATGTGATGATCTATAGCATTTGGAATAATAAGAGCTATGCCCAAAAGAATTATAATTCAATATAGCACATGAAACAAGATAGATGATTACTGCTTTGTGTTTTCAGGTGACATCTTTATAAATATGGTTCCTAATCAGGGAATCGAAGCCTTAAATTTATATTTAAATATTTTATGTGAAATTCTACGATCTAAATTCCAAGCACACTACATAATATTACTTGCACCATTCATTCAG
>NW_006922850.1:134840-135347 GCF_000298275.1 Orycteropus afer afer | reverse complement strand
TCTCCTACACATACATCATCAGCACAATTCTAAAGTTCCCTTCTGCCCAACAAAGGAAAAAGGCCTTCTCCACCTGTTCTTCTCACATGATTGTGACCTATGGCAGCTGTATCTTTGCCTACATTAAGCCTTCAGCAAAGGCAGGAGTAGCACTTAATAAGATGGTGGGTCTACTCACTACTTCAGTTGCCCCTATGCTTAACCCATTCATTTACACACTTCGAAATAAACACGTGAAGGAAGCCTTCAAAGATACAGTAAAAAGGATTGCATTTCTCACAAAAAAGTAAGAGTCTATTGATGTTTTGAGGCGAAGTTTATATCTGAAGAACCCATGAGCATTTTTTTTATGAATTGGCCAAATATAAGGTTTCTTCCTATTCTGTCAAATTGTCAAAACTACCTATCCTTGTGATCAGTTCATTTTGGTACAGTGACTCTGTGTATTCCTGCCATCTTCTCTTGATGTTTCCTGCATCATTCAATATTTTGCCCATAGAATCTCTC
>NW_006922850.1:130107-130823 GCF_000298275.1 Orycteropus afer afer | reverse complement strand
AAAATCAAGCTACTTAGTTCTTGTTATTTATTCACAATGGTTTCTACAACTAAAGCATTCATCTAAGTCAAGATTCTCAAAATACTCAATGTTATAAAAAAAGAAATCAAATAAACAAAATCTGTTTCTGACCATATGACCAACTCATGATGTGTATTTTAAAAGCCCAAAGAACATTTGTCACTTCTTGGAAACACTTCAATATCTAACCTCAAACATTTCAAGAGTATTTGGAAGTTTTTCAATGCAGCTTAAAATGCTACTTAAAACAAAATTTTGTGCTCCACAACTGTCCTTCTCTTTTTAAATTTTGAAGATATTCCTAGGTTATTTCCTGGTCCATTTTCAGGTTTAAATAGAAAGAGTTTATAGAACACTCACAAAGACAGTAAAGATAATTTTCATCTTTCTTTTAAAGTAATTTATACACAAAACACGTTTCCACTGGCTTATGTGAAAATTATTTCACATAATAGCTGTACTTCATCCTGATATATGATGTAAATACAGAAGAAAAATACCCAGACTTTCAAGTGTTGAGTGTCTTCTACTGACACTGACATTGACAGTGTTTGTACCTAAGCTCAAGGTAAGCAAGTCCTGCCTGAATTTAAAGGCAAGACCTTGGCTGAGTAATTTCTTGATGTATGCAGACTTCCATTATACTTTGTGTTAATGAAAATGTTAAAAGTGAAGAATTTTAATGAAAAAAAATC
>NW_006922850.1:125543-126617 GCF_000298275.1 Orycteropus afer afer | reverse complement strand
AATAAAATTTTAAAAAGAAAAAGAAATTGAGAATGTGGGCATGAAAAACCTTAAGGTACAGGGTGAGAGAGGAAGTGAGAAGATAAAATATATACCTAAGGGAAGCATGAGGTATATTTATTCTGCTTCCATCCAAGACCTGCCATCATTCTTTCATTTATTCATTCAAGAATTATTTGCTGAGCCATTACTACAGCCAGAGTTTAGTTTTAGAGCTGGAATATTGCATTGAGCACATAGGACAAGACACCTGATGTCATACAGTTTATGTTTCATCCTCAGAAGAGAAAAAGAGGATACTGAGAATGTGAGAGACTTCCCTAATTCGCCCTTTTACTTGGGTTTTAGAACCCTTATTTGATTATGAGCTTTAGAAAATCAAAATAAATACAATCATTAAATTAAATGGAAATGATTTTATCATATTGACTAAAGCCATGGCTACCTGAATGGTTGGTTTAAGCAAAAGCTTGGAGATCACTTTTGTAGTCCATTCAAACCAATGATTCCATTTAGCCTCATGCTCCACCTCTTCAGATCTACTCCTTAGCCTGCTGATGTTCTGGGTTTGATGCTCCCATTGCTACATCCTCACCAGTCTCTCTGTGACTGCTTTTCCCAAAAATCTATTTAAATTTTGTCCCTGAAAATGGCAAATAATAATAATAATAATAATAATCCCTTCAGAATCAGTACTCTGAAAGGACACATTGTCACCGAAACTGATCCCGAACTGACTGCTCTGAAGGGACTCATAATCTTTGTTACTCTGGATATTTAAAACCGTGAGAAAAAGGTAACATATTACTTGCTGAGAAATCAGTATCATTTTCCTGGAAATGAAAGAAGCCCTAGAAATTCTCTGATATTCAAGTTATTTTTTATATATAATTTATAAATATTTACTGAATGTATGGCTAGTATTATGCTAGGTACAATAGAAAATGGAAAGAAGTAAATCTGCCCTGGTGTAACAATTTAACATATAAGAAATTTCACAAGGCGGGAGTTCCGGTAAGATGGCAGACTAGGCAGAAACACTGCACAGACCCTCTTCAACAAAGAAAAGGGAAA
>NW_006922850.1:116326-119568 GCF_000298275.1 Orycteropus afer afer | reverse complement strand
AAAAAAAAAAAAGAAAAAGAAGTCATCAGTGTCAAGGTTAGGAAAGAAAGTACATTTGAGTCAGTATCCACCAAAAACCAAACCCACTGCTGTGGATTCAGATCTGACTCATAGCAACCCCTCCTTGGGGTCCAAGGGAGTATCACTATGGAAGTAGATTGCCCAATCTTCCTTCCAAGGAGTGGTTAGTGGTTTTGTACAGTCTGCCTTCTGGTTAGTAGCCAAATTACTTAGGCACTATGCCACCAGATTGAGTTAGTAGCTAGATAAAAATAAAATAATTTTCAAAATCTTAAAAAAAAAAGTCCACTCAATCCTCAAATAAAATACATGGAAGACAAAATACTCTTATGTTGGGATATAGTTCAAATTTTTTATGCTGTTATAACAAACACAATTTTTTTTTATTTAGTCTATATGACAAATATTGTATGATCCTTTGAGGGATATAGGAAAATATACAGGAAATCATCAACTTATGCAGAAAAAGTAAACCATTACAACCTGTAAATTTAAAAGCTGTACATTGAATCCACCTCTCACCTGTCACTTTCTTGTACTGTAGTGACTTGCATGTTGCTATGAGACTGAAAGCTATGCTGCTGGTATTTCAAATACCAATAGGATCACCCTTTGAGGGATATAGGAAAATATAGAGGAGATCATAGGTTTATGGAAAAAATAAACCATGTGACAAATATAAATTTATAAGCCTTACTTGTAAGAATCAGTAGAAGGTTTGCCAATACAGGAGTCTTACCACCTTTAATGTGCATATTAATAATCTTGGGTACTTGTTTCAAATTTACTTCCCATGCTCTACCATCTGGTTGCTGTTGTTGTTACATGCCATTGGGGCCATTTTCTACTCACAGCAACCACGTGTGACAGAGTAGAATGGCCCCATTGAGTTTTCTAGAGAAAGTTTTCTAGTGAAATCTTTACCTGAGTAGACTACCATATCTTTCTCCTGTAGAGCTCCTGGGGGGATCTGCACTATAAGCCTTTTGGTTAGCAGCCTAATTTAACTTTTGTGCCACCAGGGAGTAAAGTCTCACCAAAGACTAACCACAGCTACCAAGCAGAGTTTGATTGTCATAGAGAGGAAGAAAAAAGACTTTGAGAAAGCCCTAGACCTAAGGTTCAGGCACAGAGAGCTAAGATTAAACATAGACCATGACCTCAGACACAGTCCTTGCCCCAAACACAAGCTGAGTATGATTCATAATAAATAGCAGTCTAGTGCTCGAGTAGAGCAAAAGAGCTTTAGAGAGTAAACTTTCTGTGACACAGTTGTACAGAGAAGCTGAAAACTGAACAGAGAGCATAAGCACTGAGAAATTCCTCTGGCACATCAGCCCACACCCTAAGCAAAGGGCACCAGTACCCTATTGTTCAAAAGAAAAAGAAAAAAACCTCAAGCCTGTGGTACACTGAACCTAACAATAGCAACAACAACAACAACAAAAATTGTGTTCAATTTCTGGACTAAACAGACTCAACCCCCAACACTAACTTCCTGATTAAATAAGTGGCACGTTGATGTCTAGATTTATATATTATATATCTCTTTGTCTTATATGCTAAACACAATGTCTAGCAATCAAAAGAGAGAGAGAGAGAGAGAAGTGAGAGATTAAAGAGAAAAACAGACACATCTATACAGAGAGAGATAGAGAGAAAGGGCTGGGGCCTGAGTAGGTGGGCACTGGGCTCAGGGGCTGCTTTTCACTTGTGGGCAGCTCTATTTTAAGGCCAGGGCCTGATGTAGGCAGGCCCAGGGCGTGAAGGCTGCTTTTCTCTTGGGCGTGGCTCTGTTTTAAGGCTGGGGGCTGAAGCACAGAGGCCTGGGTCTCAGGGGCTGCTTTTCACTTTGGGGTGGCTCTATATCAAGGCCGAGGCCGAGATAGTCAGGCATAGGTTCAGGAGCTGCTTTTCGCTTGAAGGCACCTCTATTTTAAGGACATGGCCCAAGATAGGAGGGCCCAAAACTCAGGGGCTATTTTTGCTTGGGGGCAGCTCTATTTTAAGGCTGAGGCCAAGGTGAGCTGGCAGAGAGGGGTTAGGAACAACTAAGGAGATGAACTTGTCTGTCAGTTTGTTGTCCTGTGGTAACCTATGTGTTGCTGTGAGGCTGGAGGCTATGCCACTGGTGTTGCAAGATGCCGGCAGGGTTACCCATGGTGGGCAGGTTTCAGTGGACCTTCTGAGCTAAGACAGACTCAGAAAAGGGAAACAATTAGCCAGTGAAAACCTTAAGAATAGCAGTGAAACACTCTCTGATATATTACTGGAAAAGTATATGAATAGCCCTGAAACATTGTCTGATATAGTGCCAGAAAATGAGCCCATCAGGTCAGAAGGTGCCCAAAATTTGACTTGGGAAGAGCTGACTCCTCAGAGTAGAGACAACCTTAATAATATGAATAGAGTACAGTTTTCGGGACCTCCATTGACTGATGTGGCATGACTCAAAATGAGTAGAAACAGATGCAAACATCCACTAATAATCACTACATGAAATGTAAGAAGTATGAATCTAGAAAAATTGGAAGTTGTCAAAAATGAAATGAAACACATAAAGATTGATATCCTAGGCATCAGTGAGCTGAAAAGGATTAGTTTTGGCCATTTTGAATCAAACGACCAAATGCTTTACTATGTCAGGAATGACAAATTAAAGAGGAATGGTATGGCATTCATCGTCATAAAGTCTGTTTCAAGATCTATCCTGAATTACACTTCTGTCAGTGATAAGATAATGCCTATATGCCTGCAAGGAAGAGCAGTTAATACTACTGTTATTCCAATCTATGCACCAACCACCAAAGCCAAAGATGAGGCAATTTAAGATTTCTACCAACTTCTGCAGTCTGAAATTGACCGAACACACAATCAAGATTTTTGGAAACAAAGAAGTTATCAGGAGTTAGAAAATATGGCCTTGGCGATAGAAATAATGCTGGAGATCACATGATAGAATTTTGCAAGACCAATGCCTTATTCATTGCAAATACCTTTTTTCAACAACATAAGTGATGGCTGTACATGTGGACCTCACCAGATGGAGCACACAAGAATCAGATTGACTGTATCATTCAAGTTGAAGTTGAAGACAAAACAAGTCCACATGAGCCAAAATAGGACCTTGATAATATCCCTCCTGAATTTAGAGACCATTTCAAGAATAGTTTTGATGCTTTGAACACAAATAACTGAAAACCAGAGGAACTGTGGGATGA
>NW_006922850.1:114943-115556 GCF_000298275.1 Orycteropus afer afer | reverse complement strand
TTGACAGAGAGCTTCCAGAAATGCAAGCTGGATTCAAAAGAGGATGTGTAACAAGAGATATCATTGCTGATATCAGATGGATCTTAGCTGAAAGCTAAGAATACCAGAAAGATGTTTACTTGTGCTTTATTGACTATTTTTATTTGATTGTGTGGATTATAACAAATTACGGATAACATTGAGAAGAATGGCAATTCCAGAACACTTCATTGTACTCATGAGGAACCTGTACATAGATCAGGAGGCTGTTGTTTGAACAGAAGAAGAAGATAGTGTATGGTTCAAAATCAAGAAGGAAGTGTGTCAAGGTTGTATCTTTTTGCCATGTTTATTCAATTTGTATGCTGAGCAGATAATCCAAGACACTGGATTATGTGAGGAAGAACATGGCATCAGGGTTGGAGGAAGACTCATTAACAACCTATGATATGTAGATGATACAACTTTTCTTGCTGAAAGTGAAGATAACTTGAAGCACTTACTGGTGAAGATTAAAGACTACAATCTGCTATATAGATTATACCTCAATATAAAGAAAACAAAAATCCTCACAACTGGTCCAATAAACAACATGATAAATGGAGAAAAGATTGAAGTTGTCAAGGACTTCATA
>NW_006922850.1:107678-111283 GCF_000298275.1 Orycteropus afer afer | reverse complement strand
TCAAATGAAACACATCACAGAAGATTATAGCAATAGATCTTACCAAAAGTAGAAAAACACAAATCTTACATGAATTCTTCAAAATAAAAAATAAAATTTTATGCACTTCCCAGCTAATATCAAATTTGTTTCATCTTGGTACCAAAAGCTATAAAGAACAAATAAGAAAGAATAATTTAGGTCAACCTTACACCTGACCAAATATGAATAGGAGAAAGGAGAATCTTCCTTGGGTTTCCGAGGCGGTATCACTATGGAAGTGGATTGCCCAACCTTCCTTCTGAGGAGTGGCTTTAGGAAAGCATAAAGTTCAGAATTTAAATGCTGGTAATTCTCTTAAATATTGGGAAACTCTTTACAAATTAACAAATTTAGTATGAGAGAAAAGCAACAATTTTATACTCAAACTTTTGTCCAAAACCTACACCACCACCTGTGTCATCTGTCACCTGTTTACTTTCCTGCTTCTCGGTGTCCTCTTCTGTAAAATTAGGATGATTAGTTTTTACTTTATATGAGAGCTATATCAAATATATCTAAAATGTATTAAGTGCCAAGCAAATTATCTAATCCTAGGGGAAAATATAAAGATTCAACAGAGAAGGCAAAATGGAATTCACCTGACACCAGACCACCTTCAATATCTCTAAGGACTCTGTTCCCACTGCTACATGGATTTTTCCACTGTTGATTCCACTGCCAATTCATTAATACTTGAAACTGGGTCACTGAGGACTATTTTGTTGTTCATTCAGATGTTCCTGATCCATTAGAAAGAAATTAAACATATAAATGTTGCTATTACAGAATGTGCAGGTAAATGTGTCTCCCTGCCCAGGAAGATCAGATGTGCCCTTCTGCCAAACCCAGGGAGAAAATTCCTTTTTCTCTACACCACACTTTTCTTCCTTTTAAATTAACAAAGTATTGGGAAATATAAGATCAGGTACGGTCTTAGATCTGGGAAGAGAAGAAGAGGCTGAAACTGGTCTTAACATATCAGGAGCAATGAAAATCTAGGTGAATACTGTCTGTTGTAAGGCTTGCTTTTGTGTGTGTATATGTGTGTGTGTACACAAGTGGGCATGTGTGTATGTTTTGGGAAGATTGGGCTGGGAGAGTGAAGAGAGGTAAAATGTAAGGTGAGGACAAAGAGGTATACAGAGCTCCTCCCAGCATAATGCTCTTCCAATTGTGGTTCCATCAAGGACCTCTGATGAAGCACTGTCAGAAAAGTAAGTATATAACTGTCATGACATAGTTCCATGTTCTCTAAACATAGACAGAGGGTAAGACATGTGGATTTTAGTTAATTAGAAGTAATACTGCAGAAAGGGAGTCAACAGTTATCTTGTTGTTATCTGAATAAATCTGGTGTAAGAATTTTCCTGCCATAGTCATTTTATACAGTTTAAGGGCCCTCCATAAATTTCCATTGGAGGCTATTACTATTTAAAGGAAAAAAATGTGGAGGGCAGAGCCAAAGATGTTGTTAGGTGCCATTGAGTCAGTTTTGATTCCTAGTAACCCTATATGACAGATCAAAACACTGCCTGCACCTATGCCATCCTCACAACTGTTGTGGTACTTAAATCCATCATCGTAGCCACTGGGTTAATCCATCCTATTGAGGGCCTTCCTCCTTGTAGCTGACCCTCTACTTTACCTAGCATTATATCCTTTTCCATAGATTAGTCCTTTCTGACAATATGACCAAAGTACAGGAGTCAAAATCTGGCCATTCTCACACCTAAGGAGCATTCTGGCTGTACTTCCTCCAAGAAAAATTTGTTCATTCTTCTAGGAGTCCATGATACATTGGATATTCTTCACCAATACCACAGTTCAAATGCATTAGTTCTTTAGTGGTCTTCCTTATTCATTTTCCAGCTTTCACATGCATATAGAGCTACTGAAAATACCATGACTCCATCAGGCGCATCTTAGTCTTCAAAGTGACATCTTTGTTCTTCAACACTTTAAAGAGATTTCTTATGGCAGAATGCCCAAAGCAATAGGTTATTCATTTTCTTTACTGCTACTGCCAAGGGTGTTGATTATGGATCCAAGTAAAATGAAGTCCTTGACAACACCAATCTTTTCTCCATTTTTCATGATGTTGCTTATTGGTCTACCTGTGATAAAATCAAATAATCTAAATTACCTTACAGATAACCTGACCTTATTATCTGTTTGCTATTTAAATATCTTCTGCCACTTTCAAGAAGGGGAAGGAAGATGGCATTGATCTCTTGAACCTCAATTATTCCAGAACTAGGGAAGTGTTCTCCCAAACAGAGATTGAATGAGATTTGTTCTGGATATACATAAGGTCAAAGTGTCTGAAATACATAAAAGAATTCATTAAATAGAGAATCAATAAAAGGGAAAAACTGAATCCTAATCACTCTTACAAATCCCAAAGTCACAGTGACAACAGAAAGCTTTGCATAGGTTGAATCTTCAAGGGCTAACAGTTGATGTTAACAAAAAGCACTACTTAGGGGAAGGTGGTACAATATATCGCTTATTTAATGGAATCAGTATTTCAAATTTGATTCAAATTTAACAAAAAAAAAAAAAAAAAGTAACATTCTACTCTCAGAGCAACCTCAGGGAAAGGAAAATATGATGTGACTGCAGCTAGACATAGAGCAAAACAAAGCATTCATACAAATGCTCTGCCAGCACAAATTCAGCTTCTTATTAGAAGTAATGTTAATTGAAAAATGCTTCAGGGATTAAAAGAAGATTATATTAATTGTTTATCATATCAAATTGATGGATCTTCTACTGTTGATGTCATTTACTTTATAAGCCATTTCTACTATTTTAGAGAATAGGAGATTTCAAAAGTGCTAACAGGCAATAATAATAGACCTAAGAACTTTGTAGCAGATGGAGGGCTGGAATAAGAAAGTCAGTAGCTAATACAAAGATATAATGTCCAATAGTTAACACAATCAGCTGCTAAACAAAAAGTTGGAAGTTTGAGTCCACCCAGAGGCTCCTCAGAAGAAAAGCCTGGCACTCTACTTAAAAAAATTCAGCCACTGAAAACCCTATGGAGAATAATTCTGATTATGCACAAATGCAGTCAAAATGAGTCTAAAACAGTTTGACAGCAATTGATGGTATTGAAGGATTCTATGGGCAAAATATTGAACAATGCAGGAAGCATCAAAAGAAGATTCTG
This sequence comes from Orycteropus afer afer, assembly GCF_000298275.1. Classification (NCBI taxonomy): domain Eukaryota; kingdom Metazoa; phylum Chordata; class Mammalia; order Tubulidentata; family Orycteropodidae; genus Orycteropus; species Orycteropus afer. The sequence goes on along the minus strand of NW_006922850.1, from coordinate 108,087 downwards.
TACCAATGTCATTGTACCAAAAAGAATTGGTTGATGTTCAACCATTTCAGAAGGTAGCACATGATCAAGCACCAATGGTACTGAAGGAAGTCCAATGTGCATTAAAAGAACTGATAAAAAAACAAGGCTCCAGAAATTGATGGAACACCCATTGAAATGTTTCAACAAATGAACACTGTGCTAAAGACTCTCACTTGTTTATGCCAAGAAATTTGGAAGACATCTGCCTGACCACAAACTGGAAGATATCCTTATTTGTGCTCACTGTAAAGAAAGGTGATCCAACAAAATGTGAAAATTATAGAACAATATCATTTTTTATCACACACAAGTAAAATTTTACTGAAGATAATTCAAAAATGATTGACAGGCAGAAATTTAAGCTGGATACAGAAGACGGCGTGGAATG
>NW_006922850.1:102575-107043 GCF_000298275.1 Orycteropus afer afer | reverse complement strand
TCCTTAAAGTGCTTAAGAGCAATGATGTCACTTTGAAGACTTAAGGTGTGACTGACCCAAGCCTTGGTATTTTCAATAGCCTCATACACATGTGAAAGGAGGACAATCAATAAGGAAAACCACAGAAGAATTAATGCATTTGAATTGTGGTGTTGGTGAAGAATATTGAATGTACCATGGACTGCTTGAAAAAAAAAAAAAAAATTGTCTTGGAGGAAGTACAGCCAGAATGTTCCTTAGAAATGAGAATGGCCAGACTGTGTCTCTAGTACTTTGATTATACTGTCAGAAGGGCCCAATGCCTAGAAAAGGGTATCGTGGTAGGTAAAATAGAGGGTCAGCAAAAAAGCTGCAGACCATAAATGAGATGGATGGATATAATGGCTGCTATGATGAGCTCAAGCATGGCAGTGATCATGAGGATGGTGCAGGACCAGATCGTGTTTCAACCTTGTTGAAGATGTTATGATTAGAACCACCTGGATGGCACGTAACAACAACCAAAACTAGAAGAAAGGAGGAGGATCAGGAGTGAGAAACAAACCTGACCTATTACTCAGGTCTGTCAAAGTCTTCTCTATATAGCATCACAGTATTTGGCAAAATACTACCTCTTCAGTTAACCATTTCTCCCGTGATCTGAAGTGGGTTTCCTGTTCTATAACCCTGTCTATGAACTCTGAGCAATGCAACTCAGTTTACACTGAGAGCTGACATTACTCACTTTAGTAGAAAGATAATTGCATAAAATACTGAGTGAAGATAGTAAAATATCATCAGCCACTGGTTTAACTAAAAATGATTATCAAGGAAAATCATGGAGTCTTTCTTGCTCAAAACACAAACCTGCATTTTCACTGTTATCTTGTCTTAATATGTCCCTGAGCATGCACTAAAATGAAATATTATCTTCCAACAAAATACTGAAATGAAAGCTCCTTGGGAGGGAACTGTGTTTGTGATTAGATCTCCAAACTCTGATACTGTACTCTGTAAACAATAGGGGATCATTAAATATTTATCTGAATGAATGAACGTTAATTATTTTATTGAGCAATAGAAAATAAGACAAGGAACGCAACTTAATGATTTTTTTAATTCTCAATATATCAGCAGATATATTGGGTAAAATTGGTTAGGTAGGGTTTCACTACAAAACCCTCAGTTATGCCCAAAATTGCTCACTTTATAATCAATTCCACAGATCAAACACAAAGATATGCTATGAACCAATGTATTCAATTATTTTTAACAAATGGCATCCCAAGTGAGAATGCATTTATCAGAACTTCTTTTACAATATGGAAACTTGAAGCAGCTGTTCACAATGTGAATCACACTGAAGGCAAGTTTTGACTGATACACTTTCTAACCTAGAAAGATTCCTGAGAAAACAAAGTATTAGTTTGCAAGGGGGCAGGAAAGTGTTGAGAGGTGGTGACAATGGTAATGTCAAGAAAAAGGTGGGTTTTACAAAATTTACTAACAAAAATTGGGTCATTTGGTCAGTTCGTTACTGGACTTTACCTGGACAATTCAAATATACCAAGAACTCAGAGAATATAAGTAGTAGGATTAGAGGGCTGATTGGTAAACAACTGAGGACAGATGATTTGAAGAGAGTAGCAGCAATTATTGAAAGGCAAGGTCACTACAATGTGCCTGAGACAAATTTGGAAGACTGAGTGCTACTGAGGGGAGGCCCCAGGTTGATCTCACTGGCAGAGAGAGCAAGTGACACAGGCCATTCCTTTCTGGCCACAGCCCAAAATCATGACAGGATTAGTCAGGTTTATACTCAGGTTCCAAGAAAATGTTTCTTGTGACTCCTCAGGAAACGCTCTATCTAAACAACACTTTTACTGGATTAAAAATGAATTCATCTACTTAAATAGAGGAAAGACAGAACAAAAGTATATCTTTGCATTTTAAACTTTTTGTTCCTAATTTCACATAATTATAACTGCTAAGACTTTATCCAACCATTGAATTCATTTCGCTTATGTTAAATATAATCAGAGACCAGAATAAAATACTACTCAGTTACCAAAATAGTACATTTCAACACAGTGGGAAAAGCAAAGAAAAAGGAGGTTGGAGGAAAAAATGTCAAAAATAATGCAATGATCTATAACACTTGGACTGTTAAGAGCTGGGCCAAAGCCATTATAATGCAAAACAGCATATGCAACAAGATACACTATTACTGCATTGTGTTTTCAGATGACATCATTATAAATATGGCTCCTAATCAGGGAATTGAAGGCTTAAATTCATATTTAAAAATTTTATGTGAAATTCTACAATCCAAATTCTACAATTCCCAATGCACTAAATAGTACTACTTGCATCTTTCATTCAGGTTCCATTCTGCCCTCTTACCTTACTTCTCTCCTCAGGTCCAATTGTTCTCAACTTGACACAAGGAGGTGATGAGAAATCATACAGCAGTACCAATATTCATCCTGATGGGGGTGACAAATGACCCAAAATTACAAATTGTTGTTTTGATATTTTTATTTCTCACCTACTTTCTGAGTGTGGCTGGGAACCTGACAATTATCACCCTCACACTTTTGGATTCCCATCTCAAAACTCCCATGTATTTTTTCCTCTGAAATTTTTCTTTCTTAGAAGTCTCATTCACATCTGCTTGTATTCCCAGATTCCTATACAGCCTGACAACTGGAGACAAAACTGTTACCTATAATGACTGTGTCAGCCAGTTATTTTTTGTTGTCCTCTTTGGCGCAACTGAATTTTTTCTCCTTGCGGCCATGTCCTATGATCGTTATGTGGCCATCTGCAAGCCCCTACATTACATGACCATTATGAACAACAAGGTGTGCACAAGACTTGTCCTCTGTTGTTGGGTTGCTGGTCTGTTGATTATCCTCCCACCTCTTGGTGTGGGTCTCCAGCTGGAATTCTGTGACTCAAATATTGTTGATAGTTTTGCATGTGATGCATATCCTATTCTACAGGTAACCTGCTCAGAAACAGTGATTATAGAAAAAGTTGTTTTGGCTTTTGCTGTGCTAACACTGATTACTACCTTACTGGGTGTGGTTCTCTCCTACACATACATCATCAGCACAATTCTAAAATTCCCTTCTGCCCAACAAAGGTAAAAGTCCTTCTCCACTTGTTCTTCTCACATGATTGTGGTCTCCATGACCTATGGCAGCTGTATCTTTGCCTACATTAAGCCTTCAGCAAAGGCAGGAGTAGCACTTAATAAGGTGGTGGGTCTGCTCACTACTTCAGTTGCCCCCATGCTTAACCCATTAATTTACACACTTTGAAATAAGCAAGTGAAGGAAGCCTTCAAAGATACAGTAAAAAGGATTGCATTTCTCACAAAAAAGTAAGAGACTATTGATGTTTTAGACTAAGTTTAAATATGGATAACCCAAAAAGATAAAATAAATCTGAATAACCCATGAGTATCTTTTATGAATTGGCCAAATATAAGGTTTCTTCCTAGTCTGTCAATTTGTCAAAACTACCTATCCTTGTGAACATTTTTCTCTCATAATCAGAAAGAAAAAGAAAATTGAGCTACTTAGTTCTTCTTGTTATTTATTCACAATGGTTTCTATAATTAAAGCATTCATCTAAGACTAGGCTCTCAAAATACTCATTGTTACACAAAGGGAATCAAATAAATAAAATCTGTCTCTCTGGCCATATGACCAGACTCATGATGTGGATTCTCAATGCCCAGAGAACGTTTCTCATTTCTTGGGAACCCTTCAATGTCTAACCCCAAATTTTTCAAGAGTAATTGAAAGTTCTTTAATGCAGCTTAAAATGTTATTTAAAACAAATTTTTTACTCCAGAACCCTTCTTCTCATTTTAAAATTTTCAGAATATTCCTAGATTATTTCCCAGTCTATGTTCAGGATTAAATAAAAAGAATTTATAAGACACTCACAAAGATAGTAAAGATAGTTTTCATCATTCTTTTAAACTAATTTATACAGAAAACATGTTTCTACTGGCTTACGTGAAAATTTTTTTCATCTGATGCTTCTATTTCATCCTAACATGTGATATAAGTGTTGTTGCTGGTGCTATGTGCCGTTGAGTCAGACCCAATTCAGAGCTACCCCTCCTTGGGTTTCCAAGGCAGTATCACTACAGAGGTAGATTGCCCAACCTTCCAAGGAGTGGCTGGTGGGTTTGAACCACCAGCCTTGTGGTTAGCAGTCAAGTGCCTTAAGCACTACACTATCAGAGGCCCATGATATAAATTGTTGTTGTTGTTAAGTGCCGTCGAGTCATTTCTGACTTATAGCAACCCCATGCACAGCAGAATGAAACACTGCCCGATCCCGCACCAGACCCACAATCCCTGATATACTTGATCCCATCATCGCAGCCACCGTATCAATCCATCTCGTTGAAGGCCTCCCCCTCTTTCGTCGACCCTCCACCCTACCAAGCATGACATCCTTCTCCAGG
>NW_006922850.1:95039-101232 GCF_000298275.1 Orycteropus afer afer | reverse complement strand
TTTCTGTGAGATGCAAAAAGCTTTGATGCATGTTCTATCTTTATGAAAATAAATGTTCATAATTTTATATGCATATAAAAATAATATTTATGTTCAATGCACATAATCTAGTTGTTCAGATATACTTTATAACTTCATAATTCTTTCAAAAACTTATACACACTCATGTCCATAGAGTGTGCATATGCTCTGTATGTATCAAAACTCTTCTCAGATAAAGGGCTTTTCTGTCCAACATGTTTCTCATTTCTTCACTTAAAACCATTTAAAAACCTAGAGAATGCCACCAAATGTGGTAATTTCATTTTGATAGTTAATTTTGATAGAGCATAAATCTATAATATGTGTATGTTTACTTAGTAGTTGGGTTGATCACTTTGCCTGAGTTTTAAACCTCTTGGTGAGATTTATCTATATCTATAAATCTCATTCAGTTGGGTCCACTCTGTAAAAGCTTTGGATGATGATGACAAAAGTTATATACACTTTGAACATCCAAAAAGACATAAACTAGCTCTGTTTACCTTGCTGGACCTAAGAGCAGTTGGATAGAACCAATATTGCAAATGCAGTAAGTTCATCGATTATAACTACTTAGCTTTCATTCTGGATAATGAGGCACTCTCTGCTTGTTCTTCTACTCACCTCCCTAAGAGGGAATACCTCAAGGTAGTATTGTGCACGTCTTTGAAACCTCAGCCTGGAGTTGGAATTAGCTCAAAAAATAACCAAAGTCACTCTCGGATGCATCTGTGGTTCATAAAAATCACCTCAAGTTGTACTGAAATAGATCATGGCTTTTCACCTTGCACTGATTTATCAAAAAACCAAACCCAAAACCCTTGCCACTGAGATGATTCCAACTCATGGTGACCCCCACTGGGTTTCCAAGCCTGTAAATCTTTATAGAAGTAGATTGTCTTATCTTCCTCCCATGGGGCAGCTGATGAATTTGAGCCACTGACCTTCTGGTTAGCCAAATGTCTTACACACAACACCACCAGAGCTCCTTTGCTTATCAGAATACACTAAGAATTATGTCATTTAATTGTATGTGGAAGTGGGAGAAAGTTTCAAAGAGGGAGGAAATACCTTAGACATAGAAATATCAAAGAATTCCTTCTTGAAGAAAGGATGCTTATTCATCATCTATACACTAGTTGTCACGGTACAATCAGATTTAACTTTGGGAAAGGTATTTGGCTGTGTGGATCATAACAAATTATGGATAACATTGAGAAGAATGGGAATTCTAGAACACTTGATTGTGTTCTTCGGGAACCTGTAGATAGATCAAGAGGCTGTTGTTCGAACAGAACAAAGGGATACTGCATGGTTTAAAATCAGGAAAGGTGTGTCAGGGTTGTAGCCTTTCACCATATTCATTCAATCCGTATGCTGAGCAAATAACCCAAGAAGTTGGACTATTTGAAGAAGAACATGGCATCAGGATTGGAGGAAGAGTCACAAACAACCTGCAATATGCAGATGGCACAACCTTGTTTGCTGAAAGTGAAGATGACTTGAAGTACTTACTGATGAAGATTAAAGACTACAGTCTGAAATATGGATTGCACTTGAACATAAAGAAAATTAAAATCCTCACAACTAGACCAATAAGCTGTATCACGATAAATAGAGAGAATATTGAAGTTGTCAAAGATTTCACACTACTTGTTTCCACAATCAGCAACCATGGAAGCAGCAGTCAGGAAATCAGACAACATATCACACTGGGTAAATCTGCTGCAAAAGACCTCTTTAAAGTCCTGAAGAGCAAAGATGTCTCTTTGAAGACTAAGGTACACCTAACCCAATACATGGTGTTTTCAGTGGCCTCATATGCATGTGAAAGTTGGACAATGCATAAGGAAGACCAAAGAAGAGTTGATGCTTTTGAGTTGTGATGTTGGCAAAGAATACTGAAGTACCATGGACTTCCAGGAGAACTAACAAATCTGTCCTGGAAGAAGTGCAGCCAGAATGCTCCTTGGAAGCGAGAAAGGCCAGACTTCATTTCACCTACGTTGGTCATGTTGTCAGAAGGGACCACTCTATGGAGAAGGATATCATGCTTGGAGGGTCAGCAAAAAAGGGGAAGGCCCTCAATGAGATGGATTGACACAGTAGCTGTCACAATAGTCTCAGCTAGAGCAAGCATTGAGAACATGGCACAGGATTGGGCAGTATTTCCTTCTGTTGTATGTAGGGTCACTATGAGTAGGAGCTGACTCAAAAACACCTAACAACAACAACTACTACTTTTATAAGAAGTTTCAAAGGGTCAGTAATATACAATTGTACATGCTTCTAATATTTATAAACTATATCCTTATTTTACCCTGTAACATTTTCTCCAACAATTCTTGTGGAATCATTTTTTCCCTCTATAATTAGACATAATCCAGTTTGGTGTCATAAAGCTCACTGCACCCTTGTGATTTTATCTAAATGTTTAAGAAAATGAGAATGAGACCATGAAAAAGTACAAGGTGAGAGAGGAAGTGAGAAGATAAAATATATACCTAAGGGAAGCATGAAAAATATTTCTTCTGCTTCCATCTAAGACCTGTCATCATTGTTTCATTTATTCATTCAAGAAATATTTGCTGAGTATGGCCAGAGTTTAGTTTTAGAGCTGGAATATAGCACTGAACAGAGATAGGACAAGATTCTGGATGTCATACATTTTAGGTTTCAATCTCAGAAGAGAAAAAGAGCATACTGAGAATGTGAGAGGCATCCCTAGTTCACCCTTTTACTCGGGCTTTAGAACCCTTCTTTATGAACCTTGGAAAATCAAAATAAATACAATCATTAAATTAAATGACAATGATTTTGTCATATTGACTAAATCCATAGCTACTTGAATGATTGGTTTAAGCAAAAGTTTGCAGATCACTTTTGTAGTCCATTCAATCCAATGACTCCATTAGCCTTGTGCTCCACCTCTCCTGATCTACTTCTTAGATTGCTAATGTCCTGTGTTTCATGCTACCATTGCTGCATGCTCACAAGTCTGTCTATAACTGCTTTTTTCAAAACTCTATTTAAACTTTGTCTCTAAAAATGGCAAAAAAAAAAAAGAAGCAACATTAATACCTTTAGAATCTGAATTCCTAAAAAGCATGTTGTTTGTCACAAAAACTGATCCCAAAGTGGCTGCTCTGAAGAGAGACATAATCTTTGTTACTTTAGATATTTAAAACATTTCAAAACAAGATAATGTATCACTTGCTGAATAATCGGCATCATTTTCCTGGAAATGAAAGAAGCCCTAGAAATTCTCTGACATTCAAATTGTTTTTGTATATAATTTGTAAATATCTATTGAACGTATGGCTAGTATTATGCTAGGTACAATGGAAAATGGAAAAAAAATAAATCTGTCCCAGTCCAACAATTTAACATATGTGATATACACCATAAAAAGTTAATAAGAAATTTCACAAGGCAACATCCATTATAGTGTTAGAGATTATGAGTGCTTTCAGTAGAGAAAAGAGATCCTTGTGGTCAAAAGAAATAAGGACATTTATATTATTTACCATGTGCCAGATACTGTTGCTAGTGGTTCAAACTCACCAGCTACTCCTTGGAAGGAAGATTGGGCACTAGTTCCATAGAGATATCAGCTTGGAAACACATGGAGAGGTCACTATGAGTCAAAAACCACTTGATGGCAGTAAGTTTGTTTTTTTCAGTTTGGAGACACTGCTCCAAGTATTATGTGGGACAATAATAGAAAGAATTTCAAATCCTATTAATTATATATTATTATTATCAACATAAACATACCATTATTAATTATCATGATGATATGCTACAATGATCATTCCCATATTACAAATCACTGAGGCAAAGAATCAAAGTCCCATGCCTACATGCCTAATAGGTGGGAAGGCCAAGAGTTGAATCCAGGTAATCTGGATCCAAATTTCATGCACATAACATGAATACCACACTGCTTCTTAGTCTGGCAGGTCCTATGAGGAGAGAGAACTTCAGTTGACACCTGGAAGAGATTTCTAAAGGTTGAAAAACAAGCATAGAGAATTCTTAATAAAGAAGTGGGTCAAGCAAACACATGAATCTTTCCATCGGCCAAAAATCATCATCTGAAAAAGATATAAAAACTATGAATGCCGAATATTACACAATAACTGATTCTGACCTACAAAATTGGAATGTGGACAACTGAAAATATATTGCCATTAAAAGGAATATATAATGTGTTATTACTGTAAGAAATTTCATTGCCTAGAATATATCAAAGAGGTTAGTCTTTGTAGTTTACCTGGAATAAATAGATTGACTCAGTTTAAGAAAAACTGTTTTCCAGATGGATAATTAGTATTGTAGTTTTTTATCATTTCTCAAAACTGACTCTCTCCCTCCCTACAGACTCATTTCTTAAATTCGTCATTCATAAACTTTGTCTAATTATCCAAAAATGACTTTAAGGGGTTTTTGTTTTGTTATGTTTCATTTTCCTCCTTTCTAGACTTCAAAGGGAGCTAGCATAGTGCCTTAGGCACTAGACTGTTAACCAGAATGCTGGCGGTTCAAACCCACCAGCCACTCCTGGGAAGGAAAGTTGTGCAATCTACTTCCGTAGTGATACTGCCTCAGAAACCCAAGGAGGGGGTCACTACCAGTCAGTTCCAACTTCACGGCAAATAACAACAACAACAGACTTCAAAGGCCACCTCGTAAGGATGGATTAATCCAAGTTCCTTAACATAACATTCCAAGATTTTAGTAATCTGGCCTGAAAATTTCATCACACTAACCTCCTCAAAGAGAGCTCTGGTGGCATAGTGCCTAAGGCATTTGACTGCTAACCAGAAGGCCAGCGGTTCAAACCCACCAGCCACTTCTCGGAAGGAAGATTGGACAATCTACTTTCCTAGAGATACAGTCTCAGAAACTCAAGGAGGGGTCGCTATGAGTAGAATCAACTCGATGGCAGTGAGTGTGGTTTGGTTTAACCTCCTCAGATACTTTCCTATATCTTCTTTCTTTTAAGACACACAAAAGCAGCTATTTGCCCCAAATTCTCTTTACCTAGGAAGATCCTTCCTCCTATTATCCACCCAACAAATGTCCCACTCATTCTTCAAGACACAAACAATTAAAAGAGAACTTCCGCAAACACCCACCATCACCTCTACATGGGCACTTGACATCTATACATATTTACTCTATTTTCCTTCCTGTTATTACAAAGGGAATCTGATAAATAAATTTTCCATAAACGAGCAGAAGTTCCAACAAAAGGACAGTGACAGGCATTGTATAACAACAGTCTGTCATGTATCTTTTATGCTTTTTAGATAATCAGAAAATATATTAAATTGTTTTCCTCTAACTCAGCCAATCTGCTGGGAGACAAGAAATATGAAAAGGGAGTTTAAGAAGGAAAAGTGTTTAGGAAAACAGATAGACCAACTTTGTGAAATGATCAAAAACTACAATATGAATTCTTCATCTTAAAAGATGGTTTTCCCTGTGATGTACTCAATATGGTTTAGGCTAACTGCCCAGACTGACCTCTTTGGGAGGTTCCAGCATTGGATAAATCAGAGAGGCGTAACATTTTCTTCCCCTTGACTCACTTTATGTACTTGGGTGTTTTTAGTTTTTAGTTTTTCCTTCTCCTATTTCTCCTTTTACTTTTTAAATTTTCTTATTGTCTTCATTCCCACATATCGACATAAATTTCTGTGGACATAACTGAGTCAAAGTTATTATTTGATACATTTTGTGAACTATCTAAGGTCTTATCACCTGAATGGCAACTAGTTTGGTTTTGTTTTAGGTCTAAGACCATCCTCTGCCTACACATCTACTCACCAACACAATGCTCCCATAATCTTCCCCAATTGTTCTGCATCATCACCACTTACCTTGCTAATAGATTGTTCTCATTCCCTTACAATCATGCATATAGTGCATTCTAAAATCTGTTCTCTTATCTTTTCCAATACTTCCTCTATGATCCCATTTCTCTGGGGCTTTGTCAGCAAGTTCTGTAAACAAGTATCTATACTCCCTGTATTGCTCAAAACTATACCACCAGAAGATAATATCATAACATCTTTTAAATGTTGAAAAAGCTCAACATGTAATTTTATAGCCAGGGAAAATATCCATCAAATAGGAAAGTAAAGTTAAGATATGTAAGATGAAA
>NW_006922850.1:91975-94939 GCF_000298275.1 Orycteropus afer afer | reverse complement strand
GTCTTCATTCCCACATATCGACATAAATTTCTGTGGACATAACTGAGTCAAAGTTATTATTTGATACATTTTGTGAACTATCTAAGGTCTTATCAACTGAATGGCAACTAGTTTGGCTTGGTTTTAGGTCTAAGACCATCCTCTGCCTACACATCTACTCACCAACACAATGCTCCCATAATCTTCCCCAACTGTTCTGCATCATCACCACTTACCTTGCTAATAGATTGTTCTCATTCCCTTACAATCATGCATATAATGCATTCTAAAATCTGTTCTCTTATCTCTTCCAATACTTCCTGTATGATCCCATTTCTCTGGGGCTTTGTCAGCAATAGTTCTGTAAACAAGTGTCTATACTCCCTGTATTGCTTAAAACTATACCATCAGAAGATAATATCATAACATCTTTTAAACGTTGAAAAAGCTCAACGTGTAATTTTATAGCCAGGGAAAATATCCATCAAATAGGAAAGTAAAGTTAAGGTATGTAAGATGAAAATAATACATATATATAGGCAGCAAATACGTATGAACAGCAAACCTGTAGTAAAATACATGTTAAGGAAGTACTACATGAGGAAGACAAATTATACACATGAAAAACTGGAATTACACAATAAGATAAAGAGTGCCACAAACAGTAAATATGCATGTAAATGCCAGTGGGCAGGGGGATGGATGTTCTTATCAATAGCTGCCATCAGTTCAGACACTAACTCAGGGAGACTCCATGTCCAAAGGGATCAGACCCTCATGTTCCATTATGTTTTTCTAGGGATTTTTGAAGAAGACCACCAAGATTTTCTTCTGGAGAGGACTCACAAGGTTGAAATACATCCACATACCAAATTCAAGCAAACAATACTGTTTGAACACTGTGAGCAAATACATACATGGTGATTAGGATAGTGTTTTTTAAGGGAAGAATCAAAGAGGAGAAACATCGCTCTTAAGCAACTGCAGTAGCAATTTTTGCATGTGTATTTGTTTGGGGCTGGCGCGGGATCGGGCAGTGTTTTGTTGTGCTGTGCATGGGGTCGCTATGAGTCGGAAACGACTCGATGGCACTTAACAACAACAACATTTGTTTTGGTCAAGGATTGTCTTCATTATTGGATGAATAGATCTGTTGAAACCCAGAGAAGAATAGTGCTCAAAAGCTCTTTAATATACAGGACTTCTGGGTGGTGCAAACTGTTTATGAACTTGGCTGCTAACTGCCAGTTTAGAGGTTCAGGTACACCCACAGGCACCAGGGAAGAATAGCTAGGCTATCTGCTTCCCCAAACTCTGCTGCTGCAACTCTGTGGAGTGCCATCACACGCTGACACATGTGGGGTCACCATACATCACAGGCAATGCAAGAGCAACTAATTTCTAACATTCGTGGATGGAGGAATTTTTTTTCAATATGTAAGTGCAGTACAAGGAGCTCTCGTGGTGCAGTGATTAAAGCACGTTGCTGCAAACCAAAAGGTCAGCCATTGGAACCCATCAGCCACTTCACAGGAGGAAGATTAGACAGTCTGCTTCTGTAAAGATCTGTAGCCTTGGAAAACCTATGAGGCAGTTCTACTCTGTTATGTAAGGTGGCTCTGAGTTGGAATCAACTCAATGACAGTGGGTTTGGTTTTGGGTTTGGGATGCAGTATAGTGAATTGCTTTTATATGGCCTTTCTAGCCTTGGTCTTTTATCTCCTACCAAATGATTGGTTGGGCTTACATAAACAAGGTGCTTAACTCTTGCAGGGCTATGCAAATGAGGTGACTGTGGCCTACCAAGAGAATTGGTCAGTTTTTCCATTGTACTAGGCTTAAAAGCACTAATCCCATAGAGGTTCAGTGGAATGTCATTGCCATCAAGAAGTCTGGAGCAGAGCAAGTACTTTGGACCAAGGCCCCAGGGTCCTTGTACTGGGAACCTCCTACACAGAAGAAGGAGCAAATGCTTAAGACAGCAAGAGACAAATGCAGTGAGCCTGCCTGGGTCATAGGGTGAGAACTGAGTACCTTCAGGCAGGAGGCTTGCCAATGGAGCTAAAAGATCAATATCCTAGGCATTAGTGAGCTAAAATGGACTGGTATTAGCCATTTTGAATCAGACAATCATATAGTCTAACATGCCAGAAATAAAAAATTAAAGAGGAATGGTGTTGCACTCATGGTGAAAAAGAGCTTTTCAAGATCTATCCTGAAGTACAATGCTATGATAGGATAATATCCATACATCTTCAAGGAAGACCTGTTGATACTACTATTCAAATATATGCACCAACCATTGAAGCCAAAGATGAAGAAATTGAAGGTTTTTACTGACTTGTGCAGGATTCAATTTACCACATATGAAATCAAGATGTATTGATAATTACTGGTGATTGGAATGTGAAAGTTGGAAATGAAGAAGAATCCTTCATAGTTGGAAAATATATCTTTGGTGATAGAAATGACACCAGAGATTGCATGACAGAATTTTGCAAGACCAATGACATAATCATTTCAAATACCTTTTTTCAACTACATAAATGGCAGCTATACACATGGTCCTCACCAGATGGAAAACACAGGAATCATATTGACTACATCTGTAGAAATAGGCAATGGAGAAGCTCAATATCTTCAGTCAAAACAAGGCTCAGAGCGGACTGTGGAACAGATCAACTGTTCATATGCAAGTTCAATTTGAAACTGATGAAATTAAAATATGTCCATGAGAGCCAATATACAAACTTGATTATACCCCACCTGAATTTACAGACCACCTGAAGAATAGATTTTACGCATTGAACACCAACAACCAAAAACTAGATGAGTGGTGGATAACATCAAGAACAGCATACACAAAGAAAGCAAATAGTCATTAAAAAGACTGGAAAGGAAGAAAAGACCAAAATCGATGTCAGAAAAGACTCTGAAACTTACTCTTAAACATAGAGTAGCTAATGAGAATGAAAGAAATGATTA
>NW_006922850.1:89945-91390 GCF_000298275.1 Orycteropus afer afer | reverse complement strand
GCTGAAAGCAAGAATAAGAGAAAGATATTTACTTGTGTTTTATGGACTATGCAGAAGCATTCAACTATGTGGATCATAACAAATTATGGATAACATTCCAAAGAACAGGAATTCCAGAACACTTAATTGTGCTTATGAACCTACACATAGACCAAGAGGCTTTGTTTGAACAGAACAAAGGGATACTGCATGGTTTAAAATGAGGAAATATATGCATCACAGTTGTATCCTTTCACTATACTTATTCAACTTTGGTGCTGACCAAATAATCCAAGAAGCTAGACGATATGAAGAAGAACACAGCATAAGGACTGGAGGAAGACTGATCAACAACCTGCACTATGCAGATGACACAGCTTTGCTCAGTGAAAGTAAAGATGACTTGAAGCACTTACTGATGAAGATCAAAGACTGCAGTCTTCAGTGTGGATTACACCTCAACATAAAGAAACAGAATTCCTCACAACCAGGACATCATGATAAATGGAAAAAAGATTGAAATGGTCAGGAATTTCACATTACTTGATCCACAATCAATACCAATGAGAGAGCAGTCAAAAAATCAAATGTTGTATTATATTGGGCAAATCTGCAAAAGACCTCTTTCAAGTGTTAAGGGGTGAAGATGTCACTTTAAAGACTAAGGTGTACCTAACCTAAGCCATTTTCAGTTGCCTCATATGCATGTGAAAGCTGGACAATGAATAAGGAATATGAAGAAGAGTTGATGCCTTCAAAGTGTGGTGTTGGTGAAGAATAATGAAATTACCATGGGCTGCCAGAAGAACGAACAAATCTGTCTGGAACAAGTGCAGCCAGAATACTTAGACGCGAGAATGGTCTGATTACACCTCAGCTACTTTAGTCATGTTGTGAGAAGGGACCATTCCCTGGAGAAGGATGTCATTCTTGGTAAAGAAGAGAGTCAACAAAAAAAAAAAAAAAAAAAAAAAAAAAGGAAGACCTTGGGATTGGCACAGTGGCTGCAAAAATGGGCTCGAGCATAACAAGGATTATGAGGATGGTGCAGGCCTGGGTAGTGCTTTGTCTGTTGTGCACAGGGTTGCTATGTCAGAGACGATGTGACAAAAAAAAAAAAAAAAATATTAGACCTGCGAGAAATTGCCTATGCATGAGTTTTTGCAACTTTAGTGTGCATGTTTATGATCCTGGATATGTGTTTAACAATTCACTTCCTAGGCTTTACCCACTGCTAAGCATGGGGTTAGAGAAGGAAACTCCCACCAAATAACAACCACAGATTCAAGGCAGAGTTTGGATGCTATTGGGAGGAAGAACAAAGATGCTGAAAAAGCCCTACTCCCAACACCCAGGCATGGAGGACTAGCTAAGATTAAACCTGGGCCAGGACCTGAGAGATAATCTCTGTCCCTACCAGAAGCTGATCATGACTAATAATAAACAGAGGTCTACTGCTGGAGGAA
>NW_006922850.1:88920-89660 GCF_000298275.1 Orycteropus afer afer | reverse complement strand
CTTCTCTGTAACCAAGGTGTGCAAGGACAGGTGAAAATTAAGCAAAGAGGATAAACACTGAAAAAAATTCTGTGACATATCAGCCCACACCCTACAGCAGAGGACAACGGCACTCCTTTACTTAAAAAGCAACTCAGTCCTGTGATGCACTAAATATAACAATAGCAGCAAGACCACACAAAGCATGCTCAACTTACTAAAGTGACTCAATGCCTAACAATAAATGTCTGCAACATAGGAGGCATGTTCACTTCCACATTTAAATACTATGTACCTCAGTGTTTAAACTTCTGCTAGGAATAGAACAAAAAAACTTACAGAGCTATAGAATTCCTTCAAATATTTCATTTGCCAACAGGATAGAGCTAATAAAATAAGTTAAAGGAATTTGAAGATAGATAAACAGAAATTCTCCAAACTGAAACCAAGGAAGAAAAAAAGTAAAACAAACACACAAGCAAAAAACCAGAATATCCAAGCTATATGCTAAAATTTTGTAGTAATAAAAAAAATAATATCCAGGCTATATGCTAAAATATATTTGTAGTTGAAGTCCCAGAAAAAAGGAGAAAGAGGCACCAACATAGAGCATATTAAAATTGTTGATAACCAAAGAAAAAATCCTGAAGCCAGCCAGAAGTAGGTGTTGTTGTTGTTGTTGTTAAGTCGTTTCCAACTCCTAGAGACCCCATGCACAGCAGAACTAAACACTGCCCGATCCCACACCAGCCCCACAATCC
>NW_006922850.1:69181-73329 GCF_000298275.1 Orycteropus afer afer | reverse complement strand
ATAATTAAAAAAAAAAAAAGAATGATTCAGAACAATCTTGCATATGATCACACATGGACAGTAAAGGAGAATGTCCAAAACTGGCAGTAGCAATAGTAAAAAAATAATTTCATTCAAATTAACTCAGCAGAAAAAAGATTTAGGAAACTATGAATCATACCCTGGAATCTGGCAATTTTTTAAACAGTGTTGGGATCCAAAATTTTCCAATGATTCATGTTACCAAAAGTAGTTCATAGCATGACTGGAAGGGAGAAGGATGATAACACAGGCCAAGTTGCATTAGAAGAGCATAAAGTCCAGAATTTAAATGTTAGTAGTTCTCTTCATTAATGGGAAAATGGACAGATTTAGTGTGAGGGAAGACAGCATTTTTGTAGTCAAATAAATTTTTGTTAAAACCTACAACACCACCATGTGACATCTTACTCGTTACTTCTCTGCTTCTCAGTTTCCTCTTCTGTAAAAGTAGAATGACTAATTTTCACTTTATGTGAGATGTATGTCAAAGATAGATAAAATGTATTAACTGTCAACCATAGCATCTAATCATAAGGGAAACACAAAGATTCAACTAAGAAGGCAAAATGGAATTCACCTGACACCAGACCACCTTCAATGTCTCTGAGGACACTGTTCCCACTGCTCCATGTTTTTGCATTGTTGATTCCACTGCTGATTCATTAGTAGCTTTTGAAACTGGGTCACCAAGGACTATTTTGTTGCTCATTCAGACTTGTGCACTGGTAACAAACTAAACATATAAATGTTGCTATTACCCACTGTACAGGGAAACCTGTCTCCTGCCCAGGAACATCGGATGGACCTCTCTGTCAAACCCTGGGAGAAAAATTTCTTTTTCTCTTCAGCACACTTTTATTCCTTTTGAGTTGACAAAATATTGAAAAATCTAGAATCATTTTAGATGTGGTAAAGGAAGAGGAGGCTGAAATTGGTCTCAATATATCAGGAGCCATGACAATGTAGGTGAATATTTTCTGTTGTAACACTTGTTTTTGAGAGGGTGTGTGTATGTGTGTGTACATGCTTTGAGAGAGGGTAGGGTTGGAAGTGAAGAGAGGTGGAATGTAAGGCAGGAACAAAAGAAAATAAACTTCTTTACCAGCATAATGCTCTTCAAATTGTGGTTCCATCAAGGACCTCTGATGCAGCACTGTCAGAAAAGTAAGTATGTAACTGTCATGACATAACTTCCCATGTTCTATAAACATTTAAAAAAAAAAAAAACTGCCATTAAGTTGATTCTGACTGAGAGCAACCCCTAATGTGTTTCTAATGTTGTAAATGTTTAGGAAAGTAGATTGCATCATCTTCCTTCTGAGGAGCATCTGGTGGGTTTGAACCTCCAACCTTGGGTTAGCAGCCAAATGTGTTGCTCATTAAACCACCAGAGCTCCTAAAAGGTGAGAAATGTGGATTTCAGTTAATTATAATCAACACTGCAGAAAGGGAGTCAGCAGTTGTTTCTGATTTTTTGTTATTCTAAATAAATCTGTTATTAGAATTTTCCTGCATGGTCCCTGTATTCTTTGAAAGGATCACCCATAAATTTCACTGGAGAAGATTGTTACTACTTAAGATACAAAATATGAAGGGCAGAGAAGACATATCCTCCCAGTAATATCCTCTAGCATAACAGAAATCAAATAATATAGGATTAGAACTTTCTTTAGAGTTAACCTGACCTTATTTTCTACCTGTTATTTAAACCCCTTCTTCCACTGTTAGGAGTGGGAGGGGAGGTGCTATTCAACTCTTGAATCTCAGCTATTCCATACCACTGGAAGCTGTCTCTCAAATGAAAACTCAGTGAAGTTTGTGCCAGATATAAGTAAAGTTAAACCCAAAAACCCACTGCTGTTGAGTCGGATCTGACTCATAGCTACTGCTCCTTGGGTTTCTGAGGTGGTATCATTACAGAAGTAGATTGCCCAATCAAATTAAACCAAAAAGAGAACATAATATGGTTGGAAGTAGACAAAGAGCAAACCAGAGCAACCTTATCTAAATGGTCCTCTACCAATAAGAAGTTTAACTTCTTATTAAAAGTCATGTTGACTGAACCAGCTTTAGGGATTAAAATAAAATAATATGAAAAGTTTAAATTAACAGGCATTCAAATGCTAATGTAATTTATTTCATAGGCCAATCTTATCAAAATTGTTGTTGTTGTTGTTGTTATGTGCCGTCGAGTCGGCCCCGACTCATAGCGACCCCTCCTTGGGTATCCGAGGCAGTATCACTACAGAAGTAGGATTGCCCAACCTTCCTTCCGAGGAGTGGCTGGTGGGTTTGAACCGCCAGACGTCTGGTTAGCAGGCAAGTGTCTTAGCCACTATGCTACCAGAGCTCCCCTTATCAAAATTAGAGAAAAGCAATTTTCAAAAGTGGTAACAGATGATAAATTTGGAGTTTAGGAACTTTGTAGGAGAGGGAGACCTACAGTAAGAAAGTGAACACCTGGTAAAAAATGTAAGATATAATAGTTAATGTCCTCAACTGCTAATCAAAAGGTTGATAGTTTTAAGCTACATAGAGATGCCTCAGAGGAAGAATCCAGAAATCTATGATCTATGTAAAAAAAAAAAAAAAAAAAATCAGCCATTGAAAACCCTGTGGAGTACAATTCTATTCAGACACAAATGGGGTCACTATGAGATAGAATCTTCTTGACTAAACTGGTGTTGGTAACATGGGAAGTGGGAAGGATGAAAGAAAGGAAAGAGAATTAGGAGTATAGAAATGAATCTAATAGATGAAAAATTACTTAGTATCTTGGCTCATTATTTTCTTTTTTTTAATTACTGGGAATTGATTGTTAAATGAAGAATTTATGATTAGTCCTGTAATCTATCCCTCAGTTTGGCCTACCAAAGTGTTCTCTATGTGGCTTCACAGCAATTGAAGAAATACCACCTCTCTAGTGAAACATATTTCTCATGAGCTGAGGTGGTTTTCCCAGTTCTGGTAGCATAGTGGCTAAGGCACTTGACTGCTAACCAGAAGGCTGGCGGCTCAAACCCACCAGCCACTCCTTGAAAGGAAGATGGGGCAATCTACTTCCATAGTGATACTGCCTCGGAAACCCAAGGAGGGGTTGCTATGAGTCGAGTACGACTTGACGACATATAACAACAACAACAACATAACCATTTCTGAGATCCCTATGCAATACCTACTGCTAACTTAGCATAGTGACAGCTGACACTGCCAACTTTGGTAGAAAGAAAAGATCCTGGAGACTGAGTGAAGATATTAAAACATGAATTGCTACCAGTATAACAAAGAGTGATTATCAAGGAAAAAGCATGGAATTATTGCCCAAACCCAAAACAGCATTTATGCCATTATCTTGTCTGATTGACCATGCACTAAACTGAAGTATTTTCACTCATTGGAAGACTGAAACTCTTTGGCAGAGACACGTCTCCATGGTTAGATCTCTAGTCTCTGATATTATGCTCTACAAATAATAGGAGCTCATTATCTCAATGAATGAATGTTCATTCCTTTTTGAACAATAGTACCAAAGACAAAGCATTTTTGAATCACAATTAGGAGCAAATACATTGGGTAGAATTAGGTAGGATTTTTCTGCAAATTGTGTATGCATAAATTCCTCATTTAACAACAATCAATTCCCACTAATTAAAAAAAGAAAAATAATGAGCCAAGATACTAAGTTATTTTTAATTAATGGCATCTCCACTGAGAATGTACCAGATCATCTTCTGCGGTATGGTTATTTGATGGCAGGTGTACACAATGTAAATTGACCGAAGACAAGCTTGGACGAGTTCTGCCAGAGCCCCCCTCTCTCCTAACTAATAGGATTCCTGAGAAAGCATAAAATATCAGGGTGCAAGGAAATATTTTCTGAAAGTGTTAGGAGGAACTGACAAATAGTAAATGCCAAAGAAAAAGTGAGTTTTATGAAACTTGTTATCAAAAATTGGTTCATTTGGTCAATTTGTACCTGGATGCTGCTAAGACAAGATACATATATTGAGAACTCAGAAAACATAAACAGCAGGGTTAGAGGGATGGTTGGTAAATTAGTGGGGAAAGATGATTTGAGGAGGGGACCAGTAGTAATTGATGAAAGAAGTCACAAAGATATGCCCAAG
>NW_006922850.1:66011-67411 GCF_000298275.1 Orycteropus afer afer | reverse complement strand
TACTCACTACTTCAGTTGCTCCTATGCTCAATCCATTCATTTACACTCTTCGAAACAAACAAGTAAAAGAAGCTTTCAAAGACACAGTGAAAAGGATTGCATTTCTCACTAAGAAGTAAGAGACAACTGATGTTTTGAGGCTAAGATAACTTTAAATCTGAATAACTCATAAACACCTTTAATGAATTTGCCAAGCATAAGGTTTCTTCCATCTCTTTATATTTGTCAAGCTAACCTTTCTCCAGGAACATTTTTCTATTAAAGATAATAACAATAATCTGTTTAATTTCCTTATTTTATTCAAAATGGATTCTTCAATTACTGTGTTCATCTGAGACTTGATTCTCAAAACACTCAACGTTATAAAAGGAAATGAAAAAAAAATTAAATCTGCTTCCCTAGCCATATGGCCTACTCATGCCGTGGGTTCAAAAGCACAGAGAAGATTTATTTTTTTGTTGGGAACACATTAATGTCTCAAGAGCTATTTAAGATTGCATACTGCAGTTTAAAACATGATATAAAACAAAATTGTTCACGTTAGAGCTCTCATTCTCATTTTAAAAATCTCAGGCTATTCTTGGATTATTCCTTGGCCCATTTTCAGGGTTAAATAAAAAGAATTAATGGGACAACCACAACAATGATGGAGAAAATTTTCTCCTTTTTATAAATTAATTTATTAATAAAAATGTTTCTGCTGGATTTTGTGAATATTATTTGGATATAGCTCATCATTATATATGATCTAAGTAGAAAAGAGAAGGAACAAGACTTTAAAGTATTAAATGTCTTCAACCAACTTTGACATTGATAGTGTTTAATTCAATGTTATATTCCAGCTATTGGAACTTCTCCAACTATCCACACTACATCATATCTTCTGTTAATAAAAATGATAGATGTTAGAAGGTTAGTAAAACAATAGATATAACTCATAATTTGAGAAGAACATGTTGATGGTCATTTGCTTGATTTCATGGGCTGAATTCTAAGGATCAAATCTAGACATAATGTGGAGAAAAGAAATCGATCTAATGATAAAGGATATGAAAAGATAAGGAGGGCAGTAATAAGGTTCAATTGGCCTAGTAATTGTTCATTCTTTTCATAAGATACTGAAAGCATCTATCCATGTTCTCTCTTCTGCGATATATATTTGCACTGTCACGTGCATGTATGAATGTTATTAATGTTTAATTAACATCATTTTGCTTGCTTAGATATACTTTATAAAGTTTGACTATATTTCAAAAAAAATCATACAAAGTCATGCCCGTAGAATGTACATATGCTTTATATATTTCAAAACTCTTATGAGGGACAGGGGGAGCTTCATTATCCAAAGTCTTTCTCCTTCTGTCATTTAAAACAGCCATTTATAAACCAACAAAACTCCA
>NW_006922850.1:55397-65016 GCF_000298275.1 Orycteropus afer afer | reverse complement strand
TTTTTTTTTTTTTATTTTTAAATAAATATGTAGGGAGAGAGATCATCTATTAAACCTATATATATATATTCATGGGTGTAGTCCCCTTCACCTCCCAACCCCTGTTCAAATTGAGTTTCTGTCTACGGACCCATATGTAACGTGCTGCAGGTTTGTGCATGCAATAATATTCACCTTTGTTGCCTTTAGCTCTTGTGCTACTCCCTGTGTTTTCCACTGCCTTAATCATTTTGTGTTGACTTCCCTTTATTGTATATGGCCTTTCCCTTCACCCAAGTTAATACATGTCTACCCTAGAGTTGGTGATTTTACCTCTCTTCCCCTCTCACCCCTGGTAACCCTCAGAGAACAATTATTTCTGTGTGTAAATCTTTAAAGAATTCCTTCTTAAAGAAAAGTTACCTATTCACCTCTATACTAGTTCTCATTGTACAATCATATTTGACTTCATAACCTATACTCTTTTTATAAGAAATTTCAAAAAGGACAATAATACACAACAACATAAAATTGTTTGTGCTTCTACTATTTATAAATTATTTCCTCATTGTATGCCATATCATTTTCTCAACAATTCTTGTGAAACCATCCTTCTTCCTTTATAATTAGATATAGTCCAGTTTGGTGTCACAGAGTTCACTGCCTTTGTGATTACTATCTGAATAATTGAGGAAATAAGAATATGGGCATGAAGACCTCCAAGGTACAGAGTAAGAGAAGAAATGAGAAGAAAAAGCATATGGTTAAAGGAAACATGGAAAATATTTCTCCTGCTTCTATCCAAGACCTGTCATCATTCTTTCATTTATTCATTCAAGATTATTTGCTAAGTGATTACTGTATGCCAGAATATACCACTGAACAGATAGGACTGTTAGGCCAGAGTAAACTCAAGCCACCAACATTTCAGTTGGCAGCTTCCTCCAGGTGTCAGGCCTTGATGAGACAGCCTGACAAGACAACCGAGGTGGCAGAACCCGCCCAGGCTGGAAAGCCCCATGTGATGATAAACTTCCTCCTGTGAAGCCCCCTCATGCTAATTAGGTACAGACCCATGCCAACAACTAATTGAACCCTGCCATTTCCTTAGTGCCCCACTTAGGTCCTCTACAAGACTATAAACCCTCCCCTCCCCAACCAGGCGGCGCGACTTCTCTGGCCCCTCTCAGGGACCATGAGCCTTGCCCAGGCCCCTCTTGGGGACCTGTAAACCTCGCGTGGAAGCGCAGAATAAAAACTTCTCTTTAACCTCACTTTTGTGCGTCCTCTTCTCCTTACTGTGGCCTTACAAGGACAAGAATATTTGCTGGAATATAGCACTGAACAGATTAGACAGGATCCCTGATGTCATGAAGTTTGTTTCACTCTCAGAAGAGAAAAAGAGGATGCTGAGAATGCAAACAAAATCTCCCAAGTTCAACCCTTCCCTTTGGCTCTAGAATCCTTTTTCAATTAAAAACTTCCTTAGGAAATTAAAATAAATACAATCTTCAAATTACAGTGACAACTACTTTATCATGCTAATATAAATCTAGGAGCTCTGATACTGTAGTGCCAATGCACTGGACTGCTAACCAAAAGGCTGGTGGTTCAAACCCACCAGCCACTCCTTGGAAGGAAGATGGGGCAATATACTTCCAAAGTGATACTGCCTTGGAAACCCAAGGAGAGGTTGCTATGAGTCGCGTCCGACTATACGGCACATAACAACAACAACAATATAACTCTAAGACCACTTTAATGATAGATTTGGGAGAAAGCTTGGAGATCACTTTTGCAGTCCACTCAATTAAAAAGACACAATTCAACCCTATTTTTTCATCTCTCCTTAGCCTGCTGTTGACTTCTGTTTCAAGCTCCCCTTGCAACTTCCTCACCCGGTTTCTCTGGATTGTTTTTTCTCAAATATCTACTTAACTTTTGTTCCTAAAGATGGCAACAAAGGCAACATTAATCTCTTCAGAATCAGGACCTCTGGGGAATGCATTGTTTGTCAGCACAATTGATCCCAATGTGGTTGCTCTGAAAAGCAACATCGTGTTTCTTACTTTAGATAGTTAAAACCCTGGAAAAAAGTGATAATGTATATCTTGCTGAGTAATCAGCATCCTTTCCTAGAAATAGAAGCCCTCTGGAAATTATCTAGCATTCAAATTATGTTTTGTTTATAATCTTACAAATAGCTATTGACTGTGTGCCTATTTAGTATTTTGCTACATAGTATGGAATAGACAAAGTAAATGTCCCCCAGGATACTAATTCAATGGAAAAGGTATACACCATGAAATGTTAACAATGCAAGAAATTTCACAGAGCAACATAGATTGAAGTGCCACATATGTGCACAGATCATGAGTGCTTTCAATAGAGAAGAGAGATCCTGGTGACCAAAGAAAATAGTGACAGCATTTATAGTATTGATTATGTGCTAGACACTGTTCCAAGTAATAGGTAGGCCAATAATAGAATGAATTTAAAATCCTTTGAATTGTACTTGCTAGTATTAAAGTTGAATCCACCAGTCACTCTGTGGGAGGAAGAAGAAGCAGTCAGCTTCCGTAAAGATTACAGCCTTGGAGCAGTTTTACTGTGTCTTATAATGTGGCTATGAGTAGGAATTGACTCAATTACAATGAGTTTATTATTACTATCAAAATCAATATATTATTATTAATAATTACAACATGTTATGATAATTACTCCCATAGTCAAATAAAGGAACGGAGTCACAGAATCAGAGTCACACACCTAATACTTTGCTAATCAGGATACAGAGTTCATGCACAGAACTAGAATGCCGTAACGCTTCATAATCCGGCCGAGACAGAACTTCAGTTACACGTGGAAGAGATTTATTAAGGTGAAAAAGCAAGCCTAGAGCATTCACGAGAAAGAAGTGGTTCAATCAAACACATGAATCCTTATATCAAAGCAAAATGTTCATCTGAAAATGATAAAGAAATTATATATGACCAATAAACTTAATAACTGATTTATAAGAGAGATAAGAGAAAGCAGAGACTAAATGACTCTAGGAGTTTGAATGTGAATGCCTGGGAATATGCTATTCTTGTTAGAATGAAGTAATTGTGTCATTATTCTGAAAAAGCTGACTGCCTAAAAGATATCAAAAAAGCAAATCTTGGCAGTTTGACTGGAACTGGTTGAATAGATTGTAAGAAAAAATATCTCCTCAGGTGAAGAATTGATACTGTAGTTCTTGATCGTTTCTTAAAATTGGTCTCTCTGCTTCCCTGTGGACTTTTATTTCTTAAATATACTGTTTGCATTCCTTACAGAATCAACCAAAAATAACTTTAAGGGTTTATTTATTTTTTTCTAGATATCTTCAATGACTACAAAGTTCTTCCATTCTAAGATTTTACCACAGCTTTCTTCATTAAAGAATGGAAAGATATGCTCTTAGAAAGCTGTATTCTAACAAAAAAATGAGCCAGTGATAATGTGGCTAAATGATAGCCTTAGAGTGAAATTTTCTCCTGTTAGAACCCAGCTCTTCATTCACTTTACACAAATCTTTTCAATTGTCATGCAATTTATATAACTAGGGGGGAGGGGAGTAATGATGGATTTTAGGTTCATTTGATAAATCCTGTGCCTTAATAATTTATATCTTTAAACCATAAAATTACAAAGAATTATTAATCAAAATGAACAAAAACAAATCGCAGATAGATATTTGCCTTTCATTTCCACAATAATCAATTTTAACACAAAGACCACATTTTATATCACTTGACTTAGGTACAATAACAAAGTTCCCATATTTTCTTCTATAATACAAAAAAAAAAAAAGAGAGCTAGTCTAATGGATTATAAATGAACTGATAGTCCTGACAATATTATTTCAGTGAGAAACTGGAAGAAAAATGATCATTAGTTCTGACTCAATGCAAAAAAGTTTGGAATATATTCTGATGTATAAATGTTCCAACATCCTTTCTTCATCCCCCTGCCCCATATAAGTTTGAACTTACACTAATGCTCAGGACTTGAGTAACATAAGCTACAATATATTTGGTTTATATCACAGGTAAGGTAAATTATCTGGTATTTTCTCCCTTTATGACCAATTGGTATCATACCAATTTATAACACCAATAAAATACTTGCTTACACTCTTTAAAATAGAGAACTGGGATAGAAAAATAAAGGAATACCTTATATGAAGATGTGCATTGTATCGGCTAAGCTAAAATTACTAATTTTACACATTTAAAATTAAAAAGATATTGTCATGGATTGAATGGTGTCTCCAAAAATATATGTCAACTTGGCTAGGCCATGATTACCAGTGTTTTCCATTTTTCTATCTGATGTAATTATTCACCACTTTGTTATGTGTTGTGAATCCTATCTTTATCTGTTAATGAGACAGGATCAGTGTAGGGTGTATGTTGAGTCACAGCCTTATTAGAGTGTAAGTCACACCCTTAGTCAAGTAATACTCTTACTTAAGTCACATTTTTACTCAAGTCACACCTTTCCTTGAGTCAGACTTTTTATCTTGCAAGAGACAAAAGAAGAAAGAAGCAAGCAGAGAGGGAGGGATCTCACTACCACCAAGAAATAAGAGCCAGGAGCAGATAGCGTCTTTTGGACCTGGGGTCTCTACACTGAGAAATTCCTAGAAGGAGGGGAAGACTGATGCCAAGACACATGAAGATCTCCAAGGAGTGCTGGGCCTACAGATATTGGAAGGAGACAAGGACTTTCCCCTAAAGCCAAAAGAGAGAGGAAGCTGGCATCCTGAATTTGGGTTTTTAGCCGCTTAAACTGCGAGAAAACAAATTTGTTTTTTAAAAACATCTACTTGTGGTTTTTCTGTTATAGTAGCACTAGATAACTAACACAGATGTTTTATCATTTTATTAATTACATACTCAAGGAATTTCACTGAAGCATCCCATGGAAGCAACACTCAAAAAAAAAATCAAATGACACATTGCATTGGGCAAATCTGCCACAAAAGACCTTTTTATAATGTTTAAGAGCAAAGATGCCACTTTGAAGACAAAGGTTTACCTGACCCAAGCCATGGTCTTTTCAATAGCCTCATATGCATGTGAGAGCTGGACAATGAATAAGGAAAACCAAAGAACAATTGATACATTTGACTTGTGGTACTGACAAAGCAGATTGAATGTACCAGGGACTGCTAAAAGAATTAACAAATCTGTACAGCTGGCATGCTCTTCAAAAGCAAGAATGACCAGACTCTGTCTGTTGACTTTGGTCATACTGTCATACTGTGAGAAGGGCACAGTCCCTAGAGAAGGCTGTCATGTTGGTAAAGAAGAGGGTCAGAGAAAAAGGGAAAGACTCTCAATGAGATGGATTGATGCAGTACCTACAATGATGAGTTCAAGCACAGTAACATAGTGAGGATGGCTCAGGACCAGGCAATGTTTCATTTTGTTACACATAGGGTCACTGTGAATCAGAACCAATTGGACAACACCTACCAAAAACATGTAGTATTTCTATTATAATAACACTACATAACTAACAGATATTTTATCATTTTTATCAATTATATACTCATGGGATTTTATTCAGTTAGAAAAAGCAAGCAAGCAATCCAAAAGAAAACATTTCTCTGAGTTTAATTATCAGGAGAAAATAATGTACAATGAAATCACCTTATATGATGTATTTTAATGAAAGGTGAAAAAGGAAAGCTATTTAAGATAGAGTGAGAAAAACTTGTGGGTAACCAGTACTTTAATTTTATTATTAAAGAAATAACTTTAATATTTTTAGTTGTTGTTAGGTGCCATCAAGTCAGCTCCAACTCATCGAGACCTTACGTACAACAGAACCAAACACTGCCCAATCCTGTGCCAGCCTCACCATCCCTGCTATACCTAAGCCCATCATTGCAGCCACTGTGCCAGTCCATGTTGAGGGCCTTCCCCTTTTTCATTGGCACTTCACTTTACCAAGCATTATATTCTTCTCCAGGGAATGGTCCCTTCTGACAACATGACCAAAGTAGGTGAGATGAAGTCTGTCCATTCTCACTTCCAAGGAGTATTCCAGCTGCACTTCTTCTAAGACAGATCTGTTCATTCTTTGGGCAGTCCATAGTACTATCAGTATTCTTTGCCAACACCACAACTCAAAAGCATCAACTCTTCCTCAGTCTTCCTTATTCATTGTCCAGCTTTCACAGACATATGAAGTGATTGAAAATACCATCGTTTGTGTTAGGTGCACTTTAGTCTTCAAAGACACATCTTTGCTCTTCAGCACCCTAAAGAGGTCTTTTGCAATGGATTTGCCCAGAACAATACGTCATCCAATATCTTGACTGTTGTTTCCAATGGTGTTGATTGTGGAAATAAGTAATATGAAATATTTGACAACTTCAATCTTTTCTCTATTTATTGTGATGCTGCGCATTGGTTCAGTTGTGAGGATTTTCCTTGTCTTTTTATTGAAATGTAATCCATACTGCAGATTGTACTCTTTAATCTTCATCAGTAAGTGCTTCAAGTCATCCTTAATTTCAGCAAGCAAAGTTGTGTCGTCTGCATATCGCAGGTTGTTAATGAGTCTTCCTCCAATCCTGATGCCACATTCTTCTTCATATAGTTCAGCTTCTCAGATTATTTGCTCAGCATACAGATTGAATAAGTATGGTGGAAGGACACAACTCTGACAGACTCCTTCCTGATTTTAAACCATGCAGTGTCCCCTTGTTCTGTTTGAACAGCCTTCTGGTCTATATACAGGTTCCCCATGAGCACAATTAATTGTTCTGGAATTCCTATTCTTCTCAATGTTTTTAATATTTTGTTAACACCCTACACCCTCACAGTTAAATGTTTTTGCATAGTCAATAAAACACAAGTAAACATCTTTCTGGTATTCTTTGCTTTCAACCAAAATCCATCTGACAGCAGCAATTATATCCCTCGTTCCACCTTCTCTTCTGAATCCAGCTTGCATTTCTGGAAGTGTTCTGTCAATATACTGCTACAATCATTTTTGAATTATCTTCAACAAGATTTAATTTGTGTGTGATGTTAATGATATGATTTGATAATTTCCACATTGTGTGGGATCACCTCTCTTTGGAATGGGTACAAATATGGGTCTCTTCCAGTCAGTTGGCCAGATCTTCCAAATTTCTTGGCACAGACAAGTGAATAGCTCCAATGCAGCATGTTTGTTGAAACATCTCAAGTGGTATTCCATCAATTCCTGGAGCCTTGTTCTTTGCCAATTCCTTAAGTGCAGCTTTGAATTCTTCCTTCAATACCATTGGTTCTTGATCATAGGCCACCTCTTGAAATGGATGAACATCAACCAATTCTTTTTGGTACAGTTACTCTGTGTAATTTTTACATCTTTTTTTTTTCTTTTTTTTAATTGTGACTTGGGTAAAAGTTTACAGAACAAATTCACTTTCCATACAGCATCTCACATACATTTTGTCTCATGACATTGACTACAATTTCCCACAATGCAACAGATCCCCTCCTACTTCCTCCCCATAGTTACCTCTTCCCTGTGTCCTTCCCTCCATGCACCCTGACCCCTGAACTGTCTCCCTGTGTATATAAAGCCCTTCTATTCTTCCATGATTGTTCTCTCCAAGGAGTGTACCTACATAATATAAATGTTCACCTCATATGCTTGTCTTTTGTTTGGCTGGAAACCGCAGGAGTGAGTTCAATTCTAGTCCTGAAGGGCAGCTAGGGGTCAAAGTCTCAGGGGTTCCATCAGGCTCTATCAGACCAGAAAAACTGCTTCTATTTTTTTTTTCCCCCCATGATTTTGAGTTATGTTCCACATTGTTCTCCCACTCTGTCCAGGATCTCCTACACAGAAACCCCTCCGATTGGTTGACAGTAGCAGCTGGGTACCATCTAGTTCTGGTCTCATAGTCATACAGGCTGAGGATCGCAGGATTTATCAGTTACTTGGACTAATAGTTTCCATGCATCTTTGGTTTTCTTCATTCTTCTTTGCTCTGGATGAGGAGAGACTCATCAATGCATGTAGATCTCTGCTTGCAAGCTTTTAAGATCCCAGTTGCTACTTGCCAAAGTCAGATGTGGAACAAAGTTTTGTGTAGTATGTTATGCCAATTGAGCTTGATGGCCCCTGCAACTATGGTCATGACCCACAAGTCCATCTATTCACTCCCTCTGGGTATCTGGCTGTGGTCAAGAAGTGACTACAACTTTGTGCCTTGTCAGCTCTACTATATACCTGGGAATTCTAACATAACAAACCAATACACTTGTAGAAATATTGTCTGCCAACCGTATACATGGTCTTGGGCACACTTCCCCCTGCATAGACATACCTAATAGTTCAGCCTGTCCACCCTTCTATCCACCTGTATATCCATGTTTGCCTTCACTGACAATGCAGTAGCACTGTATGTGCAAAAGGATTCATCTTTATTGTCTGTACCTCCCATGCACCTCTCTACGTCTTCCTCTTTCTCAATGCCACCATGTTGATCACTCACATTTGGAACATTGCCCTTCTCTTCACCCAAATCAATCCTTATCTCTACCTATCTAACAGTGTTCCCTACTCTCCCCTCACACCCCTGGTAACCAACAAAGAAAATTTCCTTCCATACATAAACCTTTCCTGGACTTTTTACAGTAATGGACTAAGCCAATATTTGTCCTTCTGTGATTGATTTATTTCACTCAGCATAATGTCCTCCAAGTTCATCCACATTATGTGGTGTTTTGCAGATTCTAGATTATTCTTTAGGGTTGCATAGTATTCCAGTGTGTGTATGTACCATAGTTTGGTTATCCATTCTTCTGTTGATGGGCAGCTAGGTTGTTTCCATCTTTTGGATATTGTAGATAGTGCTGCAATGAACATGGATGTGCATATGTCTGTTCTTGTCATGGCTCTCACTTCTTTAGGATATATACCAAGTAATGGAATGGCTAGGTCAAATGGTATTTCTAATTCCAAATTTTAAGGAATCACCATACTGCTTTCCACAGTGGTTTTAGCATTTTACAGTCCCACCAGCAGTGTATGAGAGTCCCAAACTCTCCATATCCCCACCAGCGTTTGTTATTTTCTGTCTTGTTGAGCTCTGCTACTAGTGCTGCAGAAAGGTGATATCTCATTGTTGTTTTGCTTTGCATCTCTCTAATGGCTAATGATTGTGAGCATTTCTTCATATGTATGTTGGCCGCCTAAATATCCTCTTTGGTGAAGTGCCTATTCATGTTTTCTGAATTTTTGAATTGGATTATTTGTCTTTTTGTTGTTGAGGTGTTGAAGATTTTTATAAATTCTAGAGATCAGTCCATTGTCAGATATGTCATTGTCAATTTTTTTTTTTTTTTTTTTTTTCCCAATCTGTAGGTTCTCTTTTGACTCTTTTGGAGAAGTCTTTGGAAGCACATAAAAATTTCATTTTCAGAAGGTCCCATTCCTCTAGTTTTTCTTCTGCTGTTTGTGCATTTTGAGTTATGGTTAATAGTCTATTTATGCCATATAGTAGGGCCCCTGAATTTACCCGTAGGTTTTCCTTGAGGAATTTTATAGTTTTAGGTTTCACATTTAAGTCTTTGATCCATCTGGAGGTAGTTTTTGTGTGTAA